>NC_040044.1:8402082-8451513 GCF_003713205.1 Coffea eugenioides
GGCTCTTAGTTCTGCTACTTATGCCTTAGCAAATTCGACAAGATCCCAGAATGCTTATGATGGTTCTTTACCTGCTACTCTGTCACTGATTTTTGGTAATGTGGAAAAATTTGGAGGTGATATTTATTATTCTGCTGTGACGGTTATGAGTGAAATAATTCATAAAGACCCCACCTGCTTTCCTGCTTTGTATGAATTGGGCCTCCCCAATGCTTTTCTGTCATCAGTGGTGGCTGGTATATTGCCTTCTTCAAAGGCACTTACATGTGTTCCAAATGGTCTCGGTGCGATTTGTCTTAATGCCAAGGGTTTAGAGGCAGTGAGAGAAACTTCGGCACTGCGCTTTCTTGTTGATATATTCACGGACAAAAAGTATGTGATAGCTATGAATGAAGGTATTGTCCCTTTGGCAAATGCTGTGGAAGAGCTTCTGAGGCATGTTTCTTCATTACGAGGTACCGGTGTTGATCTGATAATTGAAATTATCAATAGGATTGCAGTGCTTGGGGATGCTAAACCTGTAGATTCATTAGGGAAATCTAATGAAAGCACTGCAATGGAAATGGATTCTGAAAACAAGGAAAACATGGGTCCTTGCAGCCTTGTTGATGTTACCGGTTCAACTTCTGAAGGGCTTTCGGATGAGCAGTTCATCCAGCTAAGTATCTTTCATGTCATGGTACTTGTTCACAGGACAATGGAAAATTCTGAAACATGTAGGTTGTTTGTAGAGAAGTCAGGAATTGAAGCTCTACTTAAACTTCTTTTAAGGCCAAGTGTTGCACAGTCATCTGAAGGGATGTCCATAGCACTACACAGTACTATGGTCTTCAAGAGTTTCACTCAACATCATTCGACACCTTTAGCACGTGCCTTCTGTTCTTCTCTCAAGGATAATCTGAAAAAGGCTTTAACTGGATTTACTGGTGTCTCCGGATCCTTTCTGCTGGACCCTAGGGTGATTCCAGATAGTGGAATTTTTTCATCACTCTTTATTGTTGAGTTTCTTCTATTTCTGGCTGCCTCAAAAGACAATCGTTGGGTAACTGCATTGCTTACTGAATTTGGAAGTGAAAGCAAGGAAGTTTTGGAGGATATTGGGCGTATCCATCGTGAAGTCTTATGGCAGATTGCTCTTCTTGAAGACTCTAAGATTGATGTAGAGGATGATGCTACTGGTTCTGCGGATGAGTCACGCCAGTCAGAGTTGGATATGATTGATTCTGAAGAGCAAAGATTCAACTCTTTCCGACAATTTCTTGATCCCCTGCTTCGAAGAAGAATGTCTGGATGGAGTGTTGAATCACAGTTTTTTGATCTGATAAACCTCTATCGTGATCTTACTCGCGCATCTGGTCTTCAGCAACGACAGACTGTTGATGGTCTCTCAAACATACAGCCAGGAGTTGGTCATCAGTCTGCTTCTGCCAATGTTGCTGAGTCCAGTGGTAAGAAGGATGAAGATAGGCAGAGAACCTATTACCGTTCCTGTTGTGATATGGCGAGATCATTATCAATTCACATCACCCATTTGTTTCAAGAGTTGGGAAAGGTAATGCTTCTTCCATCTCGTAGGCGAGATGACATGCTAAATGTGTCTTCTCCTTCAAAATCAGTTGGTTCTAGCTTTGCTTCAATTGCATCAGACCATGTGAACTTCGGAGGCCACGTAAATCATAGTGGATCTGATGCATCTGTTTCAACCAAGTGTCGCTATTTTGGAAAGGTGGTTGATTTTATTGATGGCATTCTACTTGACAAGCCTGATTCGTGTAATCCTGTTATACTAAATTGCTTGTATGGACGAGGGGTGATCCAATCCATTTTGACCACATTTGACGCTACTAGTCAGTTGCTTTATGATGTGAACAGAGCTCCTGCATCGCCCATGGAGACTGATGAAGGGGCTTTGAGGCAGGATAGAATGGAAGAAGTAGATCATTCCTGGATATATGGTCCCCTAGCCTGCTTCGGTAGACTTATGGACCACCTGGTAACTTCATCCTTTATTTTATCTCCTTTTACGAAGCACTTGCTTACACAGCCTTTGGTGAATGGGGATAAACCATTTCCTCGAGATGCTGAGACATTTGTTAAGGTTCTCCAGTCTATGGTACTGAAAGCTGTTCTTCCAGTTTGGATTCATCCACAGTTTACAGAATGCAATTATGATTTCATTACAACACTAATCAACATCATCAGACACATTTACTCTGGGGTAGAAGTGAAAAACATTGCTAGCAATGCAACTCGGATATCTGGCCCTCCCCCCAATGAATCAACTATTGCAACAATAGCAGAGATGGGTTTTTCCAGATCCCGCGCTGAAGAGGCACTGAGACAGGTCGGTTCAAACAGTGTGGAGTTGGCAATGGAGTGGTTATTCTCGCATCCTGAGGAAACTCAAGAAGATGATGAACTTGCCCGAGCACTAGCAATGTCCCTTGGGAACTCTGGATCAGAGTCAAAGGAAGATTCTGCTGATGAATCTAGTCAATCTATTGTAGAGGAAATGGTGCAACTTCCTCCTGTTGATGACTTGTTATTAGCTTGTAGGAGGCTTTTGCAGATGAAAGAGACACTGGCTTTTCCTGTTAGAGGGCTCCTTGTGATGATTTGCTCCCAAAATGACGGTCATAACAGGTCCCATGTTATTTCGTTTATTATTGAACAAGTGAAGCTTTGTGGTAACATTTCTGACAGTGGCAGCAGTACCATGCTGTCTTCCTTATTCCATGTTCTTGCTTTGATTTTAAATGAAGATGCAGCTGCTAGGGAAGTTGCTGCAAAGCATGCTTTGGTTAAAGTTGCATCAGACCTCCTGTCACAGTGGAATTCAGGTTCATATGACCAGGTTGCATCTCAAGTCCCTAAATGGGTGACAGCAGCATTTGTTGCCATTGACCGCCTTGCTCAAGTGGAGCAGAAATCAAATCTTGATGTTTCAGAACTGTTAAAGAAGGAAGAGGTTGGCAGTCAGACATCTATTGTGATAGATGATGATAGACAAAACAAGTTGCAGAAAACATTGGGCTCATCTCCCAAACACTTGGATGTACAGGAGCAAAAGCGACTTGTTGAAATAGCATGTGGTTGTATTAAGAGACAACTTCCTTCTGAGACAATGCATGCTGTGCTGCAGTTATGTTCTACTCTTACAAGAACTCATTCAATTGCTGTCAGTTTTCTTGATGCTGGGGGTCTGCAGTCACTGCTTTCCTTGCCAACAAGTAGCCTATTTGTTGGGTTTGATAATATAGCTGCTACCATAATCAGACATGTTCTTGAAGATCCCCAGACACTTCAGCAAGCAATGGAATCTGAAATTCGGCACAGTATAGCAACTGCAGCTAACCGGCAGGCCAGTGGAAGGCTTACAGCTCGAAATTTTCTACTAAATTTAAGTTCTGTCATTCAACGGGATCCAGTGATTTTTATGAAAGCTGCTCAGTCTGTTTGCCAAATTGAGATGGTTGGAGAGAGGCCGTACATTGTCTTGCTCAAAGATCGTGACAAGGATAAAACTAAGGAAAGAGAGAAAGAGAAGGAGAAACCAGAAGAGAAAGACAAGCTACAGAACAGTGATGGGAAAGCTAGTCTGGGTCATATGAATTCACAGTCGCCTGGAAGTGGGCAGGGAAAGCTTTTTGACACAAGTTCAAAGAATGTTAAACTCCACAGGAAACCTCCTCATAGCTTTGTAAATGTAATTGAGCTTCTTTTGGATTCAGTTATTACTTTTGATCCTCCAGTTAAAGAAGAATCCTTGACAAAAGATAACTCATCGTCGCAAGACATGGACATTGATATATCTGGATCTAAAGGCAAAGGTAAAGCTATAGTGTCTGCATCTGATGAGAATGAAAGCAATGAGCAAGAGTCTGCAGCATCCATGGCCAGGATTGTATTTATTCTGAAGCTTTTGACCGAGATTCTTCTGATGTATGCTTCGTCTATTCATGTTTTGCTCCGGAAAGATTCTGAAGTTAGCAGCTGCAGGGTAACATCTGAACGGGGTTCTAGTGCTGGAGTGTTTCACCATATTCTTCATAAGTTTTTACCACACTTGAAAACTTCTAGAAAGGAAAAGAAAACAGATGGTGATTGGAGGCATAAATTAGCAAGCAGAGCAAACCAGTTTTTGGTGGCATCGTGTGTTCGCTCTACTGAAGCAAGGAAAAGAATTTTTGTGGAGATAAGCTATGTTTTCAATGATTTTTCTCATTCAGCTAAAGGGTTTAGAGCACCTGATGTTGATATCCAAGCCTTCATTGATCTCCTAAATGATGTATTGGCTGCTCGCACTCCTACAGGCTCATACATTTCAGCTGAGGCCTCAGTAACTTTTGTTGATGTTGGTCTAGTTCGATCTCTAACTAGAGTTCTTCATGTGTTAGATCTAGATCATGCCGATTCTGCCAAGTTGGTAACTGGGCTTGTGAAAGTTCTGGAATTGGTGACTAAGGAACATGTCAATGCTGCTGACTCCAATGCAGGGAAAGGTGAGCAGTTGGGGAAACCATCTGCTCAAATAGAGTCTAGAGAAACAGAAATTGCTGGTGATACGTCACAGTCGCAGGAAACAATGTCCCAAGCTAATGCAAATGCAGTGAACGTGGACAATGTTGAGTCTTTTACTGTGATTGAGAATTATGGTGGATCTGAGGCTGTGACAGATGATATGGAACATGACCAGGATATGGATGAAGGTTTTGCTGCTCCTGAAGAAGATTATATGCATGAAACTCCAGAAGACACAAGAGGCGTGGAAAATGGCCTAGACTCTGTAGCAGTAAGATTTGAAATACAGCCGGATGTGCAAGAGAATCTTGATGATGATGAAGAAGATGAAGAAGAAGATGAGGATGAGGATGATGAGATGTCAGGTGATGAAGGAGATGAGGTTGATGAAGATGGGGATGATGAAGAACAGAACATTCTTGAAGAAGATGAAGTGCATCACTTACCACATCATGATACAGATCAAGATGACCATGAAATTGATGAAGACGAGTTTGATGAAGAAGTGATGGAAGAAGAGGAGGAAGATGACGAGGATGATGAGGATGGTGTAATATTGAGGTTGGGAGGTGGAATGAATGGCATTAATGTATTTGACCATATCGAAGTTTTTGGGAGAGAGAGTAGCTTTTCGAGTGAAACTCTACATGTAATGCCTGTTGAAGTATTTGGCTCCAGACGTCAAGGTCGTACAACATCCATCTACAATTTGTTGGGTAGAAGTGGTGATAGTATTGTTCCTTCACAACATCCACTTCTGGTGGAACCATCCTCATCGCCAGCAGCTTCTTTGGGACAGCCAGGTATATTTACTCATACATCTGTCTTTTTATATGTTGCAAATTTTAACTTCTATGATTTATTGCCCGATTTCTATCCTGTCTCTCTCCCTGTATAATTGTTATTTGGGTGTGATGCTTATATCTTCCTGTTTGCTCAGAGAATGCTCGTGATGCTTACACAGATAGAAACTTGGACGGAACATCATCTCGGTTGGATTCCATATTCCGTTCACTTCGCAATGGACGTCATGGCCACCGGTTTAATTTGTGGGCAAGTGATAACCAGCAAAGTGGGGGATCAAGTACATCAGCAATCCCTCAGGGTCTTGAAGACTTGCTTGTTTCTCAGTTGAGGCGTGCAACTCCTGAGAGAAACTCTGATCATAATACTTCAGTGTCATCACAAAATAAAGAAGAGGCTAGTCATTCCCCTGGATCAGCTGGGATAATGACAGGACCCTCTGTTGCTGATGGTGCCAACAGTGACGGTGGAAACCTACCGCCTACCTCTTCCACAGCAATAGATACCTCTCGTGTTACTGATACTGTACCTGCAGCAAATGAAACCACTCAGGAAGCTGATGTTTCTAGCAGACAGCCTCAATCCGTTGAGATGCAGTTTGAGCAAAGTGATGCTGTTGTTCGGGACGTTGAAGCAGTAAGTCAAGAAAGTAGTGGTAGTGGCGCAACTCTTGGGGAGAGTCTTCGGAGTTTGGATGTCGAAATTGGGAGTGCTGATGGCCATGATGAGGGTGGAGACAGGCAAGGCACTGGAGATCGAACAAGGAGGACTAGTGTATCATTTGTAAATGCTGCCCCACTGAATGTAAGAGATCCTCCCCTTCATAGTGTAACTGAGGTTTCTGAAAATCCCAGTCAAGAAGCAGAGCAAGGTGATGCAGCTGAAGAGCAACGAAATGCTGATGCTGACTCTGGATCAATAGATCCTGCTTTTCTTGATGCACTGCCCGAGGAGTTGCGTGCTGAAGTTCTTTCTGCTCAGCAGGGTCAAGCAGCCCAACCGCAAAATCCTGATCCAGAGAATGCTGGAGATATTGATCCTGAGTTTCTTGCTGCACTTCCCCCCGATATTCGAGAAGAAGTTCTGGCTCAACAACGTGCCCAAAGGCTGCACCAAGCACAAGAGCTGGAAGGTCAACCTGTTGAAATGGACACTGTCTCAATAATTGCAACATTTCCTTCAGAATTAAGAGAAGAGGTACATTCTAGGATTCTTTTTCATTGGGTTACTTATTGGGTTGAATTAGGATGCTTAATTTTTTTCATTCTTGGGAATCTCATCTCTACTTGATGTTCTTTTGCTATCATCTCAAGGTGCTTTTGACTTCATCTGATGCTATTCTTGCAAATCTGACTCCTGCCCTTGTGGCGGAAGCAAACATGTTGAGGGAAAGGTTTGCACGTCGGTATAATCGCACTCTTTTTGGGATGTATCCAAGAAATCGTAGGGGTGAATCTTCTAGACGTGGTGAAGTTCTTGACAGAGCTAGTGGAATTCTTCCGCGAAGGTCAATGGGAAATAAGCCAGTTGAGGCTGAGGGCTCACCTTTGGTTGACACAGAGGATCTGAAAGCAATGATCCGGTTGCTTCGGATAGTTCAGGTATTCAATTGGAAGAGTTGGTTTTCTCTTCTTAGGTCTTTCACAATCTGTTGTTTATCTGATCTTATTGTTTTCCAGCCACTTTATAAAGGGCAGCTGCAAAGGCTTCTCCTGAACCTTAGCGCTCATGCCGAAACCAGATCAGCATTGGTCAAAATTCTTGTGGACTTGTTAATGCTTGATATAAAGAAGCCAGCCAGTTGTATTAATGCTGCTGAGCCCCTCTACAGACTGTATGCCTGTCAGAGTCACGTGACGTATTCTCGCCCTCAGTATGTTGATGGTAAGAATACTTTCCCATGTACATTTCGTGATCAATCCTCAGTTTAAGTTAACTTGGGACTTATGTCTTAGATCTGGGCGTACCTGTAATCTATAATTCCTAACAATTGCGTGCTGTTGGTCCAATTTTTTTCTCATGAGCTGTAATCTAATGGTTTAAGACTGATATCAGTTGTTTTATATCATCTTATATGTGAAATATAATTGAAAAAAGGAACAAAAACAAGTTTTTTTTTTAAGTTATTGTGTTTGGTCTAGGATTTATTGAATTTTGCACAAATAAGGAGCTAAATGGATTCCCCTGTTTATAAATAGATATCTCACTGCTGCCAGTTCGGGCCCCTCTTGTTGTACATGCTTGGGTTCTATTTGGTTTTAATTGTTGCTACTTACTTAAATTGCATTACCATTTCATGTTCTTCAGCATAAATGGGGAATCCCAGATTGGATAGAATATAGATTTCCTTTCTAGTGTTTGAATTTGTGGGAATATGATTATTAAATAGCTGAATCATCATGTCTTTTATGATCAAGCTGGTTTATTTCAACTTGGTCGTAAGGTGAATAGACTGAGATTTGTGACTTTCCAATTGATTAACAGAGGTGCTTGAAAGTTGAATTTCTTAACTTTTTTTCTGGTCTGTCAAAGCAAACTGACCTCTTGAATTAGTGGTTTGTTTGCCTTAAAAAATGTTGCAAGATTTGGTTTAAGGTACCACTTGCTCTGATGCTCAGATTGCCATTTTCTTAGGCCCCAGGGGACAGAGAGTTGGGGGGTGGGTGTTGGATAATTTACTCTTTCAGGTGCCAACTTGCTATTTATTTCTGTTTCTCCAGCTGCATCTCAGAATCTAATGGCTCGTTTAGCTATCAAAGAATAATGTTCTTTGGTTAGATTTTGCTCTTGCAAGCATTTGTGAGTTCAGTTTCAGATCATAAAGTGTGTTTTTTAAAATATTGTTTATGCACAGGGGTTCCTCCTTTGGTGTCCCGGCGTGTTCTAGAAACCCTTACCTACTTGGCTCGGAATCATCCTTTAGTTGCAAAGATTCTTCTAGAATCTAGCCTTCCTGAGCCAGGCTCGAAAGTTTCTGGGACCTCTGAACAGAAGGGAAAAGCCATAATGATTGTTGAGGAGGATGAATTACAAAAGCAGCAAGAAGGGGTTGTGTCACTTGCCTTGCTTTTGTCACTGTTGAAGCAACCGCTCTATTTGCGAAGTATAGCACATCTTGAACAGGTGATAGGTCCAAACTAATCGTGTAGTGTCATTACTAGATTTTGCAAAATTTATGTACCAACGGCTTCTCTCTAATTTTGTGTTTGTTGTTGTTTCAGCTGCTAAATTTATTGGATGTGGTCATTGACAATGCTGAAACTAAATCAAATTCATCTGATGAGCCTGGTTCTTCTGTTCCTGGACAACAATCTGATCCTCATACTTCCACATCTGATGCTGAGATGAACGCCAGTTCTGGAGCCACATCAGCAGTCAATGATTCCTTGAAGGCTTCTTCCTCTGGTGCCAAGAGAGAAGGGGACTCTGTTCATGTTCTGCTTAATTTACCGCAAGCAGAACTTCGACTTCTGTGTTCATTGCTTGCAAGAGAAGGGTATAAAAAAGTTGTGCTTGAGCTATTGCATTTTTTTGAATGTTCTTGTTCATATTAGAAAGTCCTTCCAGGCATGTTGTTCCATATTAACCTTTTTGTGCATAAGTATATTATTTTATTAGGATATGTTTTCAAATTGAAACTAGGAAATTGCTGAGGCCTCCGCAAATTTTCATTAATCCTTTTGAAAATGCGGAATAAAGATTTTTGTTTTGTTTCTAAAAATTTTGAGTCCAAAAATGACAGTAAGGTAAAAAGGGTACGCAAATTTTACTACTCAGATCCAACACCAACTGGTTTTTTACCTTTAAGTTTTCAAGACTCAGTATAAAACTTGTGATCAATTACTATTTGTGAAGACCGAGTCCTAATGATGTTTTCTGATCACTTTATTGCTTTTTTGCAGTTGAAATTTAACTTATCATTATTATCTTTCTACTAACTTATGGATATTTTCTTCAGTCTGTCAGATAATGCATACACTCTTGTGGCAGAAGTTTTGAAAAAATTGGTGGCTATTGCTCCTGTTCATTGTCATCTGTTCATTACTGAGCTAGCTAGTTCTGTGCAAAGTCTGATCAAGTCTGCGATGCATGAGTTGCACATTTTTGGGGAAGTAGAGAAAGCGCTTCTTAGTACTAGTTCCTCTGATGGAGCTGCTATTTTAAGGGTTCTACAAGCTTTAAGCTCTCTTGTTGCTGCACTTAACCAGAAGGATTCTCAGATTCTTTCTGAAAAGCACTCTAAAACTGTTTCTCTTGTCCGGGAAATCAATGTAGCATTAGAGCCATTGTGGTTGGAGCTGAGCATTTGTATCAGCAAGATGGAGAGCTATTCTGATTCAGCACCTGATTTGTTGCGCTCATCTATTCTTTCAACATCTAAACCATCTGGCATGATGCCCCCCCTTCCTGCTGGCAGTCAGAATATATTGCCCTATATAGAATCCTTTTTTGTGATGTGTGAGAAGTTGCATCCTGAAGAGCCAGGTTCAGGGCATGATTTTAGTCTTGCTACTGTTTCTGATGTTGAAGAGGCTGCTGCTTTTGCTAGTCAGCAGAAAGCTTCTGGACCTTTGGCAAAAGCTGATGAAAAGCAAATGGCGTTTGTGAAATTCTCAGATAAGCACCGAAAACTTCTGAATTCTTTCATCCGGCAAAATCCTGGTTTACTTGAGAAGTCTTTCTCGCTGATGTTGAAGGTTCCTCGCATTATTGATTTTGACAATAAACGTGCGCATTTTAGATCTAAGATCAAACACCACCATGATCATCATCACAGTCCTTTAAGAATTTCTGTTAGAAGAGCTTACATTCTGGAAGATTCGTACAATCAGCTTCGCATGAGGACAGCACAAGAATTGAAAGGAAGGTTGACCGTTCACTTCCAAGGGGAGGAAGGAATTGATGCTGGTGGTCTAACAAGGGAATGGTATCAATTGTTGTCAAGGGTAATTTTTGATAAAGGAGCGCTGCTATTTACCACTGTTGGCAATGAATCAACTTTCCAGCCTAATCCAAACTCAGTTTACCAGACGGAACACCTTTCATACTTCAAATTTGTCGGGCGTGTTGTGAGTATTAGTCCATTTTGTCTGTTGGATTGACATGTTGTGTGCATACCTAATCATCTTGTGTATTATAGGTTGGGAAGGCTCTTTTTGATGGACAACTTCTTGATGTTCATTTTACCCGGTCGTTTTACAAGCATATCCTTGGGGTCAAAGTAACATATCACGACATTGAAGCTATTGACCCTGATTACTTTAAGAATCTGAAATGGTTGCTGGAGGTATGGCATTCTTAAAGCGCCTCTCTGCATTTTGTATTTGCTTGCACACAACTGTTTTGGTTGAAAAAACTAATCTTTACAATCTTGCTGCAGAATGATATCAGTGATATTATTGATCTCACATTCAGCATTGATGCTGATGAAGAAAAACTGATCCTATATGAACGGACAGAAGTATGAATATTTGTAGTTGTTTTGAATTAATTTACTTTTTGGTGGTTTTCCAAATTTAATTTTTATTTCATTTTATTTACAGGTTACTGACTATGAACTGATTCCCGGTGGTCGAAACATCCGAGTTACCGAGGAAAATAAACACCAGTATGTAGATCTCGTTGCAGAGCATCGGTTAAATACTGCCATTCGTCCACAGATAAATGCATTCTTGGAGGGATTCAATGAATTAATACCTCGGGACCTGATATCTATATTCCATGACAAGGAATTGGAATTGCTGATAAGTGGGCTTCCAGATATTGACCGTAAGTTACTAGTATACTCTGCTTTATGTTCTTCCATCTATCTTATGCTCTCCTGTACCAATTCGGGGGGCCCAAAAAACAACTGCATGCTGGCAAAAGTGAAAAAGCTAAAGGACAAAACCTGAGCCCTTTAAAAGGGAACAGGAAAAATAAGGGATAAGATGAGACCCCAGGTAAAATGAAGTAAAAACAAATCAAAGTACATTGATGAAAGATGCAGCGGTTATTTGATTGTTTCCTCTCAGTCCCTCAACCCTGGGGGAGCTCTCTGTCGCTCTTTCTCACACTTTTAAGCTAATTCTTTCAGTGGATGACTTGAGAGCAAATACGGAGTATTCGGGTTATAGTGCAGCATCTCCTGTCATTCAATGGTTTTGGGAGGTGGTTCAAGGTTTTAGCAAGGAAGACAAGGCTCGGTTGTTACAATTTGTAACAGGAACCTCTAAGGTACTTTCCCATCATTTCATGTTGATTCATGCATACTTGTGTGCTTTCCCATCTTTTCTTTGTGCTGTTCACTGCTGCTTTGCAAATGTGGTACAGAACTCACTGTAAGTAATGTCACACTATTTACTAATTGATGGATTCCGTAGGAAATCTTACTGTGCCTGTGTTTAATAGCCCCAACTCATTCCATGTCATGATCATCTTCACTACTTAATAATAAATCAAGAAAAAAGTATCTTAGTAGACAATTGGCCCTATGGTTAGGCGGTTCTCAGCACCAGTATGCCAAGATCTAGTTTGTGATATAAGGTCATATAGCATCTTCAATAAATTGATTCTATATATATGAAGTGCTTTGTGCTGAATGTGGTTTGCTGTTCAAGAGTGTAGATTGAATATGTAATGCTTCCAGGGCATCATTATCTTCTTCCCTCTCTCAGTTAAGGCATTGGTTGTAATTAGCTAGTGTACATTTTGACGAACTGATTGCATCAAGCACGCTTTAGATTGAATCTATACTTGGCTGGTGCTGACTTCAGCACTGGTGAATGTAGATTTATGTCTAGTTTCACTGAAAGCCCTGGTTCAGATGAGTGATTAGGAATCTGGAAAAATAGGTGACAAGCAAGATGATTGTGTTGTTAAGTGTTGTCTTGATTATTTTTCTTCTTTCAATTCCTATGTATAAATAGACAGCATGACATTAAATGTATGTCTTTAACAAGCAAAAGGATGTCCATTTGCTCTAGAAAGTAAAAAGAGTGTATTGAACGTCAGTCAACATCAACAGTTTCACGTATGCAGACACAATTATTGAACAAATTAAAAATTAAGAATAACAAGAAGCCTTGCTTGACGCCTGTAATCTGCCGCAAGACAACTGACTAATCATCTATTGTTTTTGATGTTACGAAGTGTTAACATTTCATGCAAATTTTAAACAGTTTGACCCATAATATCCGTCTTTACAGGTTCCTTTAGAAGGATTCAGTGCACTACAAGGAATTTCGGGTTCCCAGAAATTTCAGATTCATAAAGCATATGGCAGTCCTGATCACTTGCCTTCAGCGCACACATGGTAATAACCTACTATTATCTGGCAATCATGGTTATCAATTGCAGGCAAAAAAAAAAAAAAAAAAAAAAAAAATATATATATATATATATATATATATTTAACATGGATAATCTAGTTTGCTAGGTCTCATCTCCAGTTAAATTTTTATGTGTAGTTTTTTAAGTTTGTTGTTTTTGGTTTATGCAGTTTCAATCAATTGGATCTACCTGAATATCCTTCCAAACAGCATTTGGAAGAGAGACTGCTACTTGCAATTCATGAAGCTAATGAAGGATTTGGGTTTGGTTAAGAGCAATTTGATATAAGGAAATGATGTAGATATGGTCAATGTTGAAGAAATTTATTATAAAAGGAAATTGTTTAGGGCGGCCAGTTGAAGGCCCAAGTTATCCTTGTTGATATTATTGTACAGTACAGTAATGTCAAATGCTTATGGCAATTTAAATTTTGTCAATTTGCTCTTTGTTCTATTTAATCTGAGCGTATGAGTTGCGTATACTGCTGGTCCTACGAGGTTATGGTTATCCTTTCTCATGATTGTACGTACGTGTCCAAAATGTATCATCAGCAAACGAAACCGGTAACCGAGTGAAGCTGACAAGACTGAAAGAATTTCAAATGGATTGGAGAGATCAAAGGCGGCAAGTTTCATTTTTGCCTTAACGTGAAGAGTAAAAGGACTGACAACCACCCAAAGATAACTACAAAAGCATATGATCTGTCTCGAGGCTGAGATTTCTGAACTAGATTCAGTTACAAGGTAGTGCTTGATCAGAATTCCGTCAACCCATCACTAATCAATCAGAAGTCGATTTGCAATAAAGGTGGTAAATACTAAGTGGGCTTTCCATGTCTAATCGGAAGTGTTGTTATGCTACTAGCAACCATGTTTGTAATCTTTTGCCTGGTATATAAAGCAGAAACCATATAATGAGATGTATGGGTGAGGTACACGAGAGAGCAGGCTGTACTTTATGCCATTGAGGCGCTGGCATTGCTATATACAGCCTCCAATATCTTTATAGGATTAGCCATATTATGTACAGTAACTCTAATAAACAGATAGCTCATTTGCACAGTCGTGTATTTGTGCAGATACCTGAGCATGCGTCCAGATGAGAGGAAAAGGAAATACACATGAGCTGGAATACAATGCAAAGCCAAAAAAAAAAAATTTTTGTGGTTAATTTATAATTTGTCTTTATCTCAACCAAACTCTTGTACTGCTTTCCCTCTCCTTGACCATTGGCACTGGTTCTCTGTTGATTCGACTAGATAAGGACCTCTGAATACCAGGGAATGGTTTTGTAGTTCTTGTTACTCTTGCAAATGCTTTTGTAGGGTCAATATGCCTCCCTTTATTTGATTCAGTTGCCAGTGACCGCTTCTTTTCAGTTGAAGGGTTTGATAAGCAGATGTTCTCAATCCCTTTATTCTGGAACTCCCTTTTCATTCGCAATTGGCCCAGTGACTCATTTCCTTTAAGAAGAATAGAACCCTGTCCTGTGGGGCGTTTCCGAGGCTGTAACATTTGGGTGCCTGGACCTGTATTGACTTCATTTTCTGTTATTGATGAAGAGTCTTTTCTTTCATCTGTACTGGCTCTTGACTGCTCAGATGCACACAGTTCTGGTGAACTTTCCAAATGTCTGTCACGTTGGCTTACCTTTTCCTGAAGCTCTTGAATCTGAAACAAGACATTAGACAGGATTTGAGTGAGACCTCAGGTTGGTGATATATATCCATGGTATTTCTCTGACCCAAGTAAAACCAAATAGATAAAGAAACCAAGAGAAAAATGAGGGAAAGAGGGGGGGGGGGGGTTTGGGTGGGAAAGAAATAAAAGACCTTTGGACGAAGCATTGGAGATACCGTAGTACCTCCTCCTTGCCTTTCCAACTTGTGCTCAAGTTCCTTAACCTGTATTAGCAACAGCGATATGCTAAGTAGTGCATTCCCTCAAACACTTACAGGTGATAAAACACAGGTTATCGCTTTGATACAGGGAAAACTTCATGTGGATTAGTATGAGGTAAGAAGTAAGAACCAATTCTCTCCCTCTGTGTTCAAGTGTGCATGGACTATGACCTGTAGTAGCTTCACAAAGCAAAGATGTAAAGTGAAGGATCTTTTTCCTGAGCTGAGGAGTGTGTTGTTGTGGGGAGAGGGGTGTAACCATGCCACTTAGGAAGCAAAGCGATAACTTTTGTTACCAATAATAAAAACTAAAGTAAAACTTTCCACCGCATCTCAGGAATACCAGACTGTTTGGCTTCAAAGTTCAGAGAGAAGTGGAATTCAGTAGGATCAACTGAAAATGAGAGTCAATTATTAGAAGGGAAAATCTTAAATACCTTTTTCTGGAGGATCACTGAATGAACTTCAAACTCGTTAGTTCTTTCTTTCAATGTCCTTTCAAGCTGCTTGACCTGACATACATAAGAAGAGCAACAAATATTGTACACAACAATTTAAGATTTTTTTTTTTTTTTTTTGGCAAAAGGAAAATATGATTCAGGCTATAAGCAAATTACATTTATGACATGCATACTTGAAATAGTACAAGAGGCAGGTACATATAACAAAGTCCTTGCAGCAAAAGTGCACTAATTTTAACTTCATTAAGAGAAGCTAAATCACTTTGATTGATGTTCTATTTAGAGCAAAATCTTGTGAATAAGTTCAGATTGAATCAAAGGTTGGTGTATTCACGACCCAGAAAGGTCACTTGCCAATTGATAAAAAACTGATCCATGCAACTAAAAGCATATCAGAAAGCAACATAACTAGTCCAAGATGTGCACAAACCTTGTGCTGAAGAGCATTGCTCTCAACATGCTCACATTCTATCAGCTTTTTCTCAAGCTGATTTACCTAATTCATTGAATAGAAATCCAAAATAAGATTTGGTAGCCAGACAATGGAAAGAAGCAATAACATTGGAAATTTTGATACCTTTTGCTGAAGATTCGCTCTAATGTCTTCTCCAACTCTCACTTTCATTGAGAGTTCTGTCAGCTGTCTGTCCATCTGACTGCATGAGTCTGCCTTCATCGCAAGTTGGCTTTCTAGTTCATTAACCTTTTCTTGTTGGTTTCTGCAGAACTGATCCTTGTTTTTTGCTTGAGATTCCAAGGCATGAAAGTTCTCTTCTAACTTCCGCAAGGCATCATCTTTTGTTCTGGATTCTTGCTTTAATTTATCAAGCTTTAAAAGATCAAGCAGAAAAGACAATGACAAAAAATTTGTTACAAGCAAAATAAACTCTCTGTTCATGCAGATGGGTTACTAATATATACCAAAGAGTCCACAGTATGCATGTAAATATATCTGTGTTTATGTAACTAAAGGCGTGAATAGGGGAATAAATAAATGGAGTTAAAGAATTTTCTAAAAAATTGTGTAAAAACAATAAAGCTTACCAGTAGCTTAAGTTTTTGAATCTCCCCAAAGTCGATCTGTTTCTTTGCAGGACCCAACTCAACACCTCTAACACGAGTTGCAAAATTTAATGAACTCAAAGTTTCACCCAAGTCTTGCTCCAAGGGGCTGATTTGCACAAACATCAGAATTTTTGCTTCACTGCCTAAAAGATAGTGAAGTTAAATAGTTTTTACAAATAACATGGCCTGACCTAATTAGCTGTCTAGTTTCATCAATCTTGAAATTTAGATCTGATAAATTAGTAACATCAAGAAACTACTACAGCATATTTAATGCAGCTTATTTGAGTGGCAATTTGCATCCCATTTTTGTTAAAGATTTGAGGAATTTCCAGTGAATATCTGAAGTACAACCAGCCAAGAAGGATGAGCAAAAATCTTTGTTTTTGCAATGGAAACAATTTTACCAACTGAAATTCAATACTTTAACCAGACATATGTGCTTACCAAGGGAATCCTGCAGCAAGTGTGTAAGCTTTGAATTTCTGAAAATAACCCAAACGAACTAATTAGGATTAGTGGTAGCTAGCAATGACAATTTAATGAAGAATAAAAGAATACCGGTATGGGATGTGGCTGCTCTTAGATGCCAAAGCAGATATGACATCTCCCAGTGCTGAAAGAGAACGGTTGATATTTTGAGCTTCCTTGCGGCGCTCTCCTTGAACATCAGTTTTTGCCAATCTCTCACTGCCTGCCAAGTCCACAAGCCAAAGCTTGCTCTTGGTACATTCACCATTCATTGAATTTCTAGCTCTCACAGTTATGCAGATCATGCTGGAAAGGTGAAAAATGTAAGTGACAAATAGAAGATCAAAGTTTCAATGTGCTGGGTCAGAATAAATAACAAAGAAAACCCAAAGGACTAATTCATATACAATCCAAGAAAAGCCACTGACTTTCTATAATATCTGAATCACATCCACTAAGAGAAACTCAAGAGGTGTTAATGCAGGGATCAATGAAGTTCAGTCTCACCAATGAGAACGACTACTGTGCTCATTCACATTGTTTGATCCTACAGCCCTTGCATTACTTCCAGCTTGCAGAACATTCCAAACCTCTCTTATATTTTCTACTTCAGCATTCACTATTCCAGGTACATGATTAATTCCTCCGATATCTAGTCTTATCTCCAACCTGGAAATTCAAACTCAAAATATGACCAATGTGTGAAAATCAAAAGAAGAAACAACAATATGATGATAACTGTCATCTTTGAAGGAAACTAGTATGGGAGTATGTGTGTTGCACATGTAATGTGTTCCTCTTTGCGATAATTAGGTCCACACACAATTTTCCCACGATTAATGAGAAAAGAGGGGAAAAAATTAATAATTTAATGTATTCTTAAGCATATTTAGAAGATTGGTAAATGTTTCAAGTTATTCATGATTATTTGGCTATAACAGATAAAAGCTACATGAATAGTCATACTGATATTCAACAATTTACATCTGTCAAAATTTAACCCACATTCCATTTCACTGCAATCACACAACATATTATCAAATTGAATTTAAGAAAAAATGAAGTAAGAGAAACTAAATGTGATAAAAAAAATGTAAGACAAATACTTAGCATGACAGTAACTTATGCGATACGAAAGTATCAAAACCCGAGCTACTGAAATTACAAATGTTTCCAAATATCTTCAAGATCTACCAACTTATTGATATTCTTTAAAACAACAATTATGACTAATGTGGTCTGTTATTTTTAAAACTTTAACTAATATGGTCCCTTAGTATCTTGTTGAACCAATTTGGTCTCTTTAATGTTAAAATTTTGGCCCAGGTTGTGCTTGCAATGGAAAATGGTGAATTGCTAATGAAGTTTAGAGATTACTCAAAATCTTTCGTGCCATTGGCCTGGAAATAGTATTAGAGATTTTGGAAATAGTAATTAATTTGTACTGCTAAAACTCACGCAAAACCTTTCCAATGAGAAAAATATATTTATTTACCTTAAAGAAAATCTAAAACAAAATGCTATATAAAGAGTTTAACTTTTTCCCTTTTTTTTAGGTAAAATATCATTAATACCAAAATCTATATTTATATTCAAAAATTATGTTCAGCAAAGCACAAAAAGATTATTTTCTTCAGCTTAAAGAGTTTGGCTGAGTTTAGAAGTTTAATAGATTATTTAGAATTTTTTGAATGTTTAATGAAACCAATGGCATGAAACCATTAGATGAGTTTCAGCATGAAACAACTAATAAGCTAAAATAAATAATTGTCGTTAAGGAATAAATATTGTAAAATAGAAGGAAATTTTTTACATATGGAAGAATGACTTATAAAATAATCAAACTTGAACTGAAATCATTGCTTTCTTAATCTCTCTTGTGAAACAAATCTCTCAACTTCTGAAGAATATGACATTTTCTGAAACTAATAGGCATTCTTTTACAGAATATGCCCAGTGGGAAAATTTGGATGAAACCCGTCTGATGAAACAAACACACAAGGTTTGAGACATGTGAACCACTGGGGTTTGCCCAGTGGCCAGGGGAAGGCTCTTAGAGTTCTTCTCGCTGCCAGTTTTAGGGGGTTTAGGGTTTGAATCCTAGGTAAAAGCTTTCAGACATGTGATTCTTATTTTTGAAAGTTCACATCATATAATTGCATTACAAGATCTACATAAATATAAGCTGCAAGTGCTTTTAACTATAAAAACCTCTAAACCAAGGCTAAATTGATGGAATCATTTGGGCAATAAGTAGCAAACAGTTATAACATAGAAATGAACTCATAAACAAATTTTTGTCATTGTAGTAATGGAACCATATGTCACTCTTTTAGGTTTGTCAACGAGAAATGTCAAGGAGCCTAAAAGAAGATTTGGAGATATATTTCAATGTGAAACCATAAATTAGATGACAACACAAATATTATATGCAAATATGATTCTAAAATAAATTGACATCCCAATGTCAGAATTGATAAATAGTCCCCCATAAAATGGGCACTCCATTTTCCATGGCAAAACCAAGTCATTCATTTCACTATTATGATTTTTTTTTAAATTCTAGCACTAATAAAAATGCACAATTGAACAAATTAGTTTATTATCTAACTTGTGCCCACATTGTTATTTCTTTTTGGAGCCGATATTGTCATGTTGAAAGAATAGTTTCATTGAACAAAAGATTGTTGTACATAATATATTGGAACGGAGCGAGTATTGTCAAGAGGATTTACTTACATACTATGACGAATTACACATGGTTAATGACTCTGTCAAAAGAATAGATTTTATGTGCCAATTAGGGCATTTTGTCCTTAAAGCAAAACTCAATTCAAGTAAATTGCAATCTTTTATTTCAATTAGTCTTATTCAAATTTTAATTCATTTTACATTGTATTTTATATGAACCACATGTCTAGAATATAATGCCTTCTTCAACTGATATATATCTACAACGAAACACACACACAGACATACATATGCATACACATAATTTAAAAATTTTTGGGTCATCACACATTTTATTTCATATGTATGATCTAACTATTCAAAATAATTAATTCTTTAGTGACCTTTCAGTGTATTACAAAGTCCTAATATTCGTTTCTAATACCTAAGTTAACTAATCAAGACATTAATCAAATAACTATGAAATTCTTGGTTTGACTCTCATGTCTAGCCCTATATGTTTTCACTGTGTATGTATTGGAGTCTTCATTGTATCCAAATTTGATCCTAATGGCCTAAACTAATTGAGACCATCGCAAACTCAATCCAAGAAAATTAACCAAGCTATTATAGTATACATTTATTTTACTTACTTCTTTGATGCTGGTGAGTTGACTAACAAGTCCCTAATTTGCTCATTGTAAACTTCCAGTACATTGACAGATACGTTGTATGTGAAAGCATCTTTCCTTTCCTCAATCATTCTGAAAAGAAGCTCCAAAGTCCTATAGTTTACTCCTCTGTTGTTCTCAATTCCTTCCATGGTAAATGTTTTTCCAGTTCCTGTCTGTCCGTAAGCAAATATACACACATTATAGCCATCTAAAACCGAGATCACCAATGGTGAAGCATCCGCAAATACATCATCTGTTACAGAACCAAATAAGCACCTCAAGTGAGTAGGGAACTTGGTAAAATAGAAGTCGAATATGAACAAAATCAATAATAGAAGTATTTTTTTTGTGAGGGTTGTTGGCCAAGCGAGCCAACCCTACAGGGCTCCACAAATTATGTTAGCCATATGTCTTGATAAGCATACAGCTATCACCATCGCGGGTAAGAATGGCATATTTAGCCAACCTACCCTTTTTTCTAATAATAGAAGATTTACTAAGCATTATGTCCATCAAAAGATATATGAAAAATCTGCATGAATAATATTTGATTTACTAGATTCAATCAAAGAACGCATAATTTAATAGCATGTAAGTTAAAATATCTACCTTGATTGTCCTTTGGCATGTAGACACGGTCAAATCTATATGTTTTTTTAGTAAAACCACTTGTAACTATCCCCAGATCTCCATCCTTTGCCCCGTCAAAATCTGTGACTGTTGCATATCCCGCTGAAGCTTCCTCTCTACTCAGTGGGCGAGACCGACAAAACACCCTTATATTTCCTGATGTGCAGAGATGATTAGGCTCAAAATTTTTGGAAAAAAATCCTCATGTCAAAAGAAGAGGTTTCTCAAAAAAGTCCCTAGTATCCAAAGAGATATGCTAGACCTTTTAGAATTAGGGATACCTTTTGTTTGCTGAATTTGGTTGTATAGCTTCTTCCTCTCTGCCTGCTCCTTACTGCACTTCAGTTTAAGATTCTCACACTGTGCCACTGAAATGCAAACAGTTCATAATAGAACATCTGCAGGCATTATTGCAATAAAATGATTATAACTCACCTAGCCCCTGAACAGCTGAAACCATCTTATTCAAATCAGGAATTAAATTGGCACAATCATGTGTTTCTCGAGATAGTTTGCTCTGTTCGTCCTTCAGGATCTGCAAACAAGTTAACATAGAGGATTGATTGACACCAAAACAATGATGCTACACAAATTTTATATATTTTTATCACTTTAAGATAAAATTACCTTGACTTTTGACTCTATCTTATTAATGGCTTCAAACCAGAACTTCTTTTCACGATTGTACTTGGTGGATACATCTTTTAACTTCTCTGCTTGTAGCACCATGGATTGATCTTTACAAACATCATGATTTGGGAAGGCATGTTACAGAAGAAGCATTAGACATGATGTCTCCTAAGAAGTCAAGCTTCTTATGCCTCACCAAGAAAAGTAATAGAAAAGGATCCAGCCTTTTTATATCTGAAAGAAAGAGCTATGCCAAAAAGAGGTACCTAGGCAATTATTTTGGAAAGATTTGTTATCAAGCTCCATGGTCACCTCTTCAAGCTTCTTGCTCATGTCTGTTAGTGACATCCAGGCCTGGTAGCATTCATCTGTCTTTCGCTCACATTGTGCTTGCAACTCTTCTATTTTCCTCTGATATCTAGCATCGTTTCTTGCTCTGACATCTTTATTCTGCAAATTACCAAGTATATGTCTTAGATGAGACTTGTAACCAAGAAAAAAAAAAGTCTTAGATAAGACTTAAAGAGTAAGCTAACTAGCTGTTGGCCTTTCAACTACATTTCCAGAGCAAAGTAAAATCTACCTCAAAGGAAAGGTTCTCAGTTTCAGGGCACCTTTGTTTCACCAGAGATACTGGAATCAAGCCATAGAAAAATGTTAAGTATGAGATTTGAGCATTTAATCAAAATAACTGAGTGTAGTTCAGGAGATCCAGCATACCAGGCAAATTAGGTGCTTCCCTAATACATATGCCACTTACAATTGGACTTCCATTTAATCCTTGAAACCTTATCATTATCACGTCATTGGGCCCCAGAGAGATTCTGACATCTTCCAGTTGCAAAGGTTTATTGGCTCCAATTAGGGAATATATGTCAAGTTCTGATAAAATCTACCAATTATGACACACAAAAGAATACAATAAGAGAAAGAAAGAGCTTTCTTTGGAATGAATTTATGAGTGGGGATTGACAAGTGATTGACAGTTTTCCCATACGATGGAATACAATAAGAGGCAAATAGAACACTTTGAAAATTGTATCTATCAATGGGACTTAAAAGGTGATGAAATCTTAGACAATGTTGCGAGAAGAAAGCTGCTCACCTTATCTTCCTGTATGAACACATCAAAGACCCTCATCCCCTTGGGACCATTTGTGTTTATGATTTCGGCAAAATGAAGATCAACGAAATAGTCTCCAGCTGGGAGGTTTTCAAATTGATAGCTGAAGTTTCCTATCCTTGCTGATTGGTACAAAGCCCCAAAATTGCTGTCATCAATTACACTTTCATTGGTTTTAAGAACGTTCCCTCCATCAAAACCATGATCAGACATGATAAACTTGCCATGTTCTCCCTCTTCTTTGATAGTCCCACCTCCAGCATTTACAAACTTCACTACATTTTCTGTCCCAAAGAGGATAACAGTAATATGAAAACATCAACACTGTTCACAGAGTTCAGCACCAACACATGATATCCACCCCTAGAATATGGAATAACACCTAGAATTCACGTTTCAGCAAAACAATGAATAATTACGACTCATTTGTGAATCCGAGAAATTCAAGACTTCAAATTTAAACTCACTAGAAAACCCATATCCAGAAAAAGATTAAAATGCCACAATTTTCATCCAACAAACATACATGCCTTAAATTTCAGTTAAAAAAATAAAAGGGTTTTCTTGGAAATTAATAAAAAAAAATTGGAAATTACAACTATGGCTAACCTTTAGAAATGGCGTTCCTAGAAACCAGCCTTGAACCTGGAACACATATTATAGAATCAACAGCCTCAGCATTTTCGAAAAATGGTTGCTCTTCTTGATTGAGAAGAGGGGGTGATTTAATCTTTTTAGTGCTATTACTAGAAGCTTGGAGCCAATCAAGAAATGCCCTGTTTGGTTGAGTTTCAAACCCGGCCATCATTTTCTTGATTTTACAAGGAATAAAGCAGGATTGGAAAGTGAAAAGTATGGAGATATTCTGAGGTCGAATAGGTGGTTTACTGGTTTTCTTGCTTGCATAAATCGGAGCTGAAAAGGAACTATTGAGTGAATGATTGAGAGTATTAATTCTAACAATGATTGCTGCTTCATTTTTGAATTTTGAATTTATAGGACCGTTATTGTTATTGCAATTGACTATTTGCCGAAACCAAAGACCTTGTGGGCTGATGATATTGCCACAACCATTTTATTGTCACAGCAGTCTTAAATTAAAATGGCTATAATTCCCTCTTTTGAGTAGGAAAAAAAATGAAAGTGGAAGTGGATGTGCTCCTCTCTCTAAAGTAGAGGCTTTCTCTCTCTAAAGTAGCTGTTCTCTCTCTTGGGATAAGAGCTCTCCCACCTCGTTGGTGGGAAGCTAGCTTTTTCAAACTTTTTCAAAACCGTCCTTCTCCCGCTCTACCGGATCATGCTAGATCATCAGTACTTGTACGAGTGATCTTTAATGGAAGGTTAATGGCAGCTACTCTTTGGTTTAAGCAAGTCAGTGCATGAAGAAAGGGAGTTCAAACGTCGCTATCTTCAACTATGATAAGCTACCGCCTGGACATTGATAGTCAATACTCTGTTTTCCTTGTCTGTTAAGAGTACAAGTGAGCATCGATGCTCTAACTGTGGTGGTCAGTATCTTTCAGCAAGGTTTTGTTTTCAGTTGCGTTTCTTTTCTTAGTGTTTTCGTTTGTCTTTCTTTTTTGTTCCTCTATCTTTTGTTACGCCTTGGTTCTGTTTTTCATCTCCTGTGGTTAGAGTGTTTTATTCCATCTGATATTTGCTGCGTCTTTCCATGGAGGGAGAACTGTCAGATATATTACAGAAGTTTTCCCTTGAAGGGAATGAGTTGGTAGGACTCACGCTGGAGGGGGAAGACTTTCAAACTGGTGTGAGAGCTTGTGAAAACAGTTTCATTGGGAGAGTCTTAGGAGAAAAAGTGATTAACTTCACTGGAATTAAAAACTTTGTGGCTGTTGCCTGGGGGTATCCCAGGAATCTGTCAATGGTGGAACTGGGACCTAATGTGTTTCAGTTTAACTTACACAACTCTGAAGATAAAGATAGAATAGTGGAGGGAGGGCCTTGGGTTATAGATAATCAGTTGCTAGTCCTAAGAAGATGGGTTGAAGGCATTGAAGATGACTACAAAGCCTTTGTGACGGCACCTCTTTGGGTGCAGCTCTGGAATCTGCCTGTCCATTGGCTGTCTAGGGAGATTGGAAGAAAGATAGGAGGTGTGTTTAAGGAGGTTAGAGAGGTCGTTATCCCTCAGGCGGGGGGAAAAGAGGGTAGGCATCTGAAGGTCCTTGTCATGGTCGACCTATCAAAACCTCTGCTTAGAGGTACTGTGGTCAGATTAGCAGGAACTGGCAAATGGATAGCTTTCAAATATGAAAGGTGTCCTGATTTCTGTTATAATTGCGGAATTGTGGGGCATAGTGAAAGGTCTTGCAATATAAGGAGATTGTTAGGAGGGAGTACTGATGAGAATCAGTACGGTCCCTGGATGAGAGCAGGAAATTTTAGGATCTCTCCGCAGAAAAAAAATGTGAGGGCCTCCGAGCATAGTGATAGACGTTACTGGGACTTTAGGAAGGGGGAGCTGGTCGAACAGAAGAAAAATAATATGTCTAGAAGTCAGAGTTTGCTGGAGGTCCTCAAGGCCTCTGGTAGTGGGGGATGTAGCATCCAGGAGTGTGACAAAGCAGGTGAGGAAGTTAGAATGGAGGGGCTGGGGGGATCTTCTACTAATGAGGAGTCTCTCAAGGTAGTCTTTCATAGTAGGAAGGAGGATCAGGTGATAGATGATAAGGAGGAAGTAGTCTTCCCTCAGGTTAATAGTGTAGGGGAAGAACTCCAGCTTCCTCACGTAGAGGAAGAGATGGAGGAAGATGTAGTGGAAGGTGTGCACAATCACTTACAGGAGGCTAGGGTACTAGAGGAAAACACAGAGCTTGTAGTTTTTAGCCAGGAAATTCTTGGTGAAAATAAGATGATGGGGTTACTGGATAGACAGTCAAGGAGATCTTTTCGAAAGTTAAAGTCTCCAGTTAGAAACAGAAGGCCTCTGCAGAAGATACAAGGTAATGATAATATTCAGGTGAATGCGGGGAAGAGGAAGATCCAGGTTAGTGATGAAGTGATGGAGGAAGCATGCCAGGATATGTGTCAGTGGAAAAAAACCAAGCATCTGGTGGAGCTGTATCCTGAGGGAGCTACGGAAAAGGAGGAGAGGTCATTCCTAAAAGGGACCTCCAGGTGTCAATGAGAATTGTGGTGTGGAACTGCCAAGGGGTGGGGAGTCCCTTGACAGTTCCCCAGCTGAGGGAGGTGAATAACCTCTCCTCTCCAAGTATCTTTTTCCTTAGTGAGACTAAGAATAGGAAGTCAGTCATAGATAGAATTGCTAGAAGGTTAAGGTTAGACAATAATGTGACTGTGGAAGCTATGAATAGAGCAGGGGGGATGGCCTTACTTTGGACTAAGGATACACAGATTGTAGAGGTGACTACTACTGCCTTTACTATAGAAGCCAAGATCGAAGGTAATGATTCTCAGGGGGCTTGGTGGTTCATTGGAGTGTATGCGAGTTGTGAACATAGGATCAGGAAGGAACAATGGAGGGTGCTAACTGATAGAAGTAGGTTGTGGGGATCAAGATTCCTGATCTCTGGAGATTTTAATGACATTTTGTCCAATGAAGAAAAGTGGGGGGGCGTGTTTAGGGAGGAGAGAAGTTTGAGAGATTTTAGGCATTTCATTGAGATGAACAGACTAGTGGATATTGGTTTTGAAGGCCACCCTTGGACTTGGAGTAATCACTGGGACAATGAAGGGAAAGTTCATCAAAGACTAGATAGAGCTTTGGGTAGTATGGATTGGTTTCATGATTTTGAGAGTGCTAAGTGTCAGCACATTGAAACTCTTGCTTCTGACCATTCTATGCTTTTATTAGACACCATTCCTGGGATAGGGAAAAAAAAAAAGAGGTTCTACTTTGACAAGAGATGGCTCCAAAAAGAGGGGATTCAGCAGGTAGTGGATCAAGCCTGGAATAGAGAGGAACAGGGATCTAAAATGTTCAAAGTTACTAGAAAGGTTAGAAACTGCAGAATTGAACTCTTAAAATGGAAAAATACTGTCCAAGCTAACTCTAGGAGTAAAATTGATGGCCTTAAGAAGGATATGGAGAAGGCTAGAAATGCTGTTGTTGCAAACAAGAAAGAGAAACTTCAGGATCTCAAGAGTAAATTGGCCAATGCCTACAAGGAGGAAGAAGCTTTCTGGAGTCAGAAGTCCAGAATCAGCTGGCTGAGAGATGGGGATAAAAATACTAGATTTTTTCACTCTTCAGTCAAGGGGAGGCGAGTCAGTAATAGATTGAACAGGTTACAAAGAGAAGATGGATCTTGGACAGCTAATGAAGAGGAGGTCGTGACTGAAATTTCTGAGTACTTTAAGGACCTTTTTATGAGTGGAGGGAAGGGGGAAATGACAGAAATTTTAGAGGGAATTCCACACTATATCACACAGGAGATGAATGATAAGCTAACCAAAGAAGTAATGGAGGATGAAATCCACGAGGCTTTGTTCTCTATGAATCCAGAAAAAGCTCCTGGACAAGATGGAATGACACCTTTGTTTTTTCAGAAATTTTGGAACTCTATTAAAAGTGACATCATTCCTGCTGTAAAAGTGTTTTTTCACTCAGGTCACATGCTCAAATCAGTTAATCATACTGTGATATCCCTTATTCCCAAAATTCTGCACCCAACCAATCTGAAAAATTTCAGGCCTATCAGTCTTTGTAGTGTGCTCTATAAAATCATATCAAAAATTTTGGCTAATAGACTGAAATCTGTTCTGGACTTGTGTATCAGCAAAACTCAATCTGCTTTCATCCCAGAAAGACAGATTTTAGACAATGTGATCATTGCTCATGAGTACATGCATTTTCTTAAAAATAAAAGACAAGGGAAAGAGGGCTACATGGCTATCAAACTGGACATGGCAAAGGCTTATGATAGGGTGGAGTGGCAATGCGTGATGGATATGATGGAAAAGATGGGTTTCTGCTCAAAATGGATTAACTGGATCCACAGCTGTTTGAAGACAGTGAGTTGCTCTTTCAACTGTAACGGTGAGATCAAAGGCTTTGTGACACCAGAAAGAGGGATAAGACAGGGAGATCCCTTGTCTCCATACCTGTTTCTAATCTGTTCAGAGGGCTTCTCAAATCTGCTTAAAAGAGCTGAGGAAAGCAAAAGAATCCAGGGACTAAAAATTAGCAGACATGGTCCTATGTTAACACATCTGTTTTTCGCGGATGATTCTATCATATTTTGTAAGGCTAATAAGAATGAGGCGGAGGAAATCATGAAGGTGTTGAAAACATATGAAAAGGCCTCGGGGCAATTGGTCAATCTGGACAAATCAGCAGTTTTTTTTAGCAAAAATATGGATGATGAGCAGAAGAAGGAGGTATGCCTGACCTTAGGAGGAATGGTAGAGGCTAAACAAGGCAAATACCTGGGACTTCCAATGGTAGTGTCAAGGTCTAAAGAGCAGATCTTTGGCTTCGTGAGGGACAATATTAGGAAAAGATGCCAGAATTGGAAAAACAAATTTCTGAGTCCAGCAGGTAAGGAAGTGCTACTGAATGCAGTTGTAATGGCAATGCCTACATACGTGATGTCTTGTTTTAAGCTGTCCAGAAGGTTGTGCAAAGATATCCGTGCTTTGATGGCCAACTTTGGGTGGGGTGAAGCTAATGGCAAGAATAAAATGCACTGGTTGTCTTAGGAAAGATTGGCAAAGGCCAAGAGTGCAGGAGGTATAGGATTTAAGGATATTGAAGCTTTCAATCAAGCGCTGCTAGGAAAACAAGTTTGGAGGATACTTACTAAACCAAATCTGTTGGTTAGTAAGGTGTTGAAATCCAGATATTCTCCACAGGAATCCATTCTGCAGTGCAACATCTCCAAAAATGCATCCTGGATTTGGCAAGGACTCATGGGGGCAAGAAGTTTAATCACTGCTGGAATGATTAGAAGGATAGGAAATGGAAGGAGTACAAATATTTGGAGACACAAGTGGATCTCAGACACTGAAACAGGGAAACCAACTACCAGTCGAGGGAGTCATTGTGAGTTGGAAAAGGTAGAGGAGCTTATCAGTCAGCATAGGTGGAACAGAAATGTTATATTCAGATATTTCAATAGAAGTGATGCTCAAAAAATTCTAGCTATTCCTCTGAGCCTGGCTGATAGGGAGGATAGCTTCTACTGGCAACCAAAGGAGGGAGGGGTGTACACTGTCAATTCTGGATATAAGTTTCTGATGAAGCAACACAGAAAGAGAGATAGGTGCAGGCAGGGAGGAGCTAGCTCTAGCTATACAGTAAGTGATTCGCATTTAGCTCAGATGTGGAATACACTTTGGAGGTTAAACATCAAACATAAAATCAAGTTTTTCATATGGAAATGTATTCAAGGTGCTCTGCCTGTGAAAGCAGCAGTGTATAGACGAACGGGGATGGGGGATCCGATATGTAAGATGTGTGGAACAGCACAGGAAACAGTTGAACATCTTCTGCTGACTTGCCCCCACACAGAAAACATATGGAAGGTTTCTCCCATTCAGTGGGATGGAGCAAAGGAGCAGCAGGGAGATTTCAAAAGGTGGTGGCTAAGAATCTCAGAAGCAAAGTACAGGATAGAAGGGATGGAACACATTGGCCTAACTGCGAACATCCTGTGGTAGGTGTGGAAAGAAAGAAACAAAAGAGAATTCGAGAACACTACCGTTGATCCTCCCTTCAAATATATAAGGAAAGCACATTCTGATTGGCTAGAGCAGCAGCAGCTAGAGTACAAGAGGGAAGGAGAGAGCACAGAAGAAACAGCCCCTAGGCAAGAAACTCAGGATCAGAGTTATGTAAAGGAAGGAGAAGTGCTAATGGAGGTGTCTACAACCATGAAACAAGAGCAGCTATTCATGGGAATTGGAGTCACAGTTAAGTTTTTTGCAAGCAATACGATGATAGGGTGGGTAATGAAAGACATCAGTTCTGGAAACAAACTCCTAGATGAAGCTCTGGCGCTGAAACTAGTGCTGTGTAAAGCAGTGCATCGTAAGTGGAGCAATCTTAAGCTGAGAGTTGGTAACAAAGAACTGTGGAGACAATTGAAACACCAGAGTCCAGCGGACAGCAGAATGGCAACAGTACTTGAAGACATCTCTCATTTACAGAGATTGTTTCGCATGTGCTCTTTTGGTTTGAATAGGGAAGAAGAAATGATAGTCAGTAAAAAAATGAGTGTTGATGCTTTAAGCATTATTGTGGATGAGGAGCGACAGCTTCCTCAGTGTCTTTGAACACTAGTGTTTACAGTTCGATCGAGCCGTTGCTCGTACTTGTAATTTTTTTTTTTACCTTTAAAGCAATGAAATCATCTTATCGTTTCGACAAAAAAAAAAAAGAGTAGGAAAAAAAATGGTGGTGACCATTGATGAGAGATTTGGCACTTGGATGCAAATGTTGTTTTGGCAATAAAATTAGGTCAAAATTTGGGTAGATCTGATCTTTATAGATCTAATGGTTCAGATTGTGCCACACCATCTGAGTCATTGAGTCTATGAAAATCAGGTCTACTCAAGTATGAGTTTTTATAATGACTCCATATAGTTTAATTATTTTTGGAGTGTTTTTCAAAAATTTTAATGTAATATTGTGTAAAGGTATTGAGCAATGAGCATTGACAAGAGATTTGGCACTTGAATGCAAATGTTGTTTTGGCAATGAAATTATAATGGCTCCGTATTGAGTAACTATTTTTGGAAGTGTTTTTCAAAAACTTTATTCTAGTATTGTATTTGAAAACCTTTTACTATAATTGTATTATGGATGTTTTTGAAATGAATTTTAGAATATTTTAAGAATTTTAAAATTTTTTTGGTATTTTTTTAATAATTTACACCACTCACCACCGCTGTCGCCGCCACCATCCCCTCCATTATCCTCCCTCGTTCTCCCCCTCCTTCCTTCTCTCTCTTCCTCTTTTCTCCTCCTACTCCTCCCCTCCCATTCCCTTCCTTTCCCTCATTAGCACCTTCCCCCCTCCCTCTCCCTCCATGATCCGTCGTGACCAAAGGACCACAATCAACTTCTGGCCGCAACCAACTTCGCGACTAATAAATTTATTAGTTTAATTTTGACCTTTTACTATTGACCGTTAGATTTAACGAAAAAAGTTAATTGTGACACTTTAATCCAAATCATGAAAAAATTATATATAGGTAAAACACCAAATCACAGGAAGGTAAAAGATAATTTACCCTTTCTTTTTTAATTACAATATTCAGAAGATTAGTTGTTTCAAATATTCCAATTCCAATTTCTTTTTTTTTTATAATATCTTCATAAAGTTAGATAACTTATTGATTGTTTTTTTTCCCCATATTTTACAATTAACCCACAAATAGTATAGGATTGGTACATGCGGCCAACAATTGATCAACATTACAACTAAGATCCAATGTCGGGATTAGGATTAGCATCTAATTAAACTAAATTTACATAACATCAATTCAGTATCTCTAATTCTGGTGATTTCAACCTGAACCATCATAATAAAAGTCTTATCAGCTAGTCAATCTGTTGACTTTTTGTATAGGATTCTTGTTGAAGTTTTCTTTGTTTTTTGTTGGACATGACGAAATTTGGTTCAGGCTGATGAAGTCGTCGAAGAAATTAACTCGTGGGGCGGAGCTCCATGCAAAAGGCCTCATTAATTAAGAATGTTACTCCTTTTACCGCACTAATACTAGCAAGCCCATGGAGCTGGAAGAGATGTTTCAAGAAAGAGATCTTCCCCTCTGGAACATAATCCAGACAACTTTTGTTGAATTGATGAGACACAGGCACAAAGGCGGCAGCTGTGAGTTTGGAAATACCTCCGGGAAAACTGGAAGCTAAGACTTTTGTGGCTGACCCATCCATTCATGTCCACTGTAAAGGAAAAGACATCCGGAGTAGTTCTCTTTCACGGGAGCCCCCTTGTGGAATAACCAAATTAATTCCTTGTTACGTGTTTTTTTGTGGATCATGCATGCATGAGTTAATGGTAATATTGTTCATGCATGGGAAATTCATTTGACACATTCTTCGTGTTTCTTCCAGCATTCAGAGAAACCTATTTTAAAGAATAGGAGAAACTGAAGAAGGCTTTGTTCTTTGTTCTTTTTTCATCACGTTGGAAAGTTAGAGAAATATGAAAGTGATATATTAAAATGCATCCATTGATAAAAGGTGTCTATTGATTAAGGGGTGCCTATTATTCAAGAGATATCTATTTATTAAAAGGTATCTAATGACAAAGAGTTGTATATATCTAAAGAGACACATCTTTATTAAGGAGTGTTTAGACTATCTTACTATATAATAAAACACGAGCAGGAGTTTGGTATTAACAAATTGTCTTAACATTTACCCTTTCAAAAATACCCTTTTAACATTTGATCATTATCTATCTGTGTTATCTAGAAAACTTCTCACTCCTACGTAATTACCTATATATATAATAAAGTATGAGCAGGGGTTTGGTGTTAACATTTACTTTTTCAAAATACCTTTTTAATATTTTATCAGTATTTATCTATATCTTATCTGAAAAACCTCACCCCTGCATAACTACCACTAGATAACTATCACTACCGATTAATTGATTAATTAATCCACTAATGAACATTGCGTCACTTTCCAAAAATCTCTCTAACTAATTTTTTATTCTATATCTTTTTTATTATTTGCTTTTTTCTAAAATATGTACACACATAGTATGTGCCCCACCCACTAGTTATAAATAAAAGGTGGAGACATCATTTACTCACTTTTAACATCTCTTTCATTCATTCACTTCTAATAAAAACAAATTCAAAACGTTTTTAGGAGAATTTCTTTATTCACTATAAGGAAATTCTAGGTTTGGTTTTGTTATTTCTTGAAGGAAATTGCCACAAACCTGATAGCAAAATAGTGGCAAATTTCCTTATAAAAAGTGAATTTATTCACGTCAAAACCATATTCTATATTATTTAGTTGTAATTATTTTCTAACACTTTCTAAAGGTCTTCTAGATGAATAGAGCGGTAGTTTGACTTCCCTTTGTTTATCTGATTTCCTTCCTCCCCTGGGTTCCCTCCATTGTGTCTGTGTCATAGATATTTTGGTAAGTTGAAATTTGAGATTTGAATAAAAAAAAAAAACTTAGTTGATGAAAAAAAGAAAGTACGTATCTTGGCTTTTCCATTTTCACATATATAGTTTTAGGCTTCAAATCCTCTGTCCCCAAACTCCTAATGTCCTTCTATCCCTTGTCCCATTTCCTGCCACGTGTGTATCACACAATAAATGATGTTTTACGGATTCTTCTATCTTTACGGATTCTTCTGTCATCCTCACAAACTAGGGGCTTTGTACTGATAGCATGGCCGAATTTCCTCGTCTTCATTCTTAAAAATTTAATTAGATTCGATGTGTACTGTGTACATCATCAATGTATAAGTATGCTCAATCAATCGTTTAGACATTTTCTATATTACCATACATATAACTGGGAAATCAAAATCAACACCATATCAGATTTTTTTATGTTTCACATAAAAATTACAGCAGACAAATGCTACATTTTTGTACGAAAACAAAATTCCCATTGCCTCTAAGTTCATTTGAAAATCTAACATAAAAAGACCAAAGAAAAATTCAGAAGAATACTTGGTTGTTGATGGCTATTGATGCTCTCTCCTTAACAAATCTTCTCGCTTCTCCATGCTAGCAAAAGCACATAAGTTTAGACCTACCAGCAAAGAGGCTAATATGGAGAAGAATGTACTGGTGGCTGCTTAGAAAATGCAGAAATTAAACCAAGTAATTGAAGGGGCTTTTGCAGTTTAGCAAGACAAAAAATGATTTTTGACTCTACAAATTTGGCTCACTTGCTTTCAAAAAGGAAGAATCCACGTGGCAGCCACTGGTAACAAGGGGACAGAGGGACAGGAGTAGTTTTGGGGACAGAGGATGGCAAGCCATAGCTTTGGCTTCTCTTGTCCCTTTGTTCCTTGTCCCATGGGGTTAAGGGTATCCTTTTACGCGTGTTAGAGACGTAGTTCATAAGAACAACAATTAAGTTGTCCTTAAGGGAATTAAGACATTTGTAACTCAACTCAACTCAAATTAAAATCCTTTATTTTAAACTTACAATCGGTCTTCCTATTTTCTCTACTAGCACACTTTTCTATGACTTGGTCCAACAACTTGTAGGCGGCAGCAGATTTTCAAGACTAACTTTGAGCAATCAACCCTCACAAGTACTAGGGATGTCATTTGGGATTTATGAGTCGAGTTTTAATAAGTTCAAACTCTACTCATTAATTATATGAAATTTTGGATTTCGAGTTCATAGTAAAAGGTTCAAACTCAATTATTTTCAGGACTAACTTTGAACAATCAACCATCACAAGTACTAGGGATATCATTTGGGATTTATGAGTCGAGTTTTAACAAGTTTAAACTCGGCTCATTAATTATATGAGTTTTTGGATTTTGGATTCACACTAAAAGGTTCAATCTCAATTTATACTATTATATGAGTTTTGGGATCAAATTGCATTTGGTCTAAACTCATAATTAAATATATAATTAAATATAATTTATTTTTTATAATTATGAATTTATACAAATTTATATATAAATTATTAACATTTTACATTGTAATATGTGTAATTATGAATTACAGATATTATTATATATATTACATATATAAATATAATTACACTCATATATGGATCAAATTTTAATTGAAACTAAGTCTAGCATGACTCAAACTTGATTCATATCCCTAATATTTATATGCAATATCTGCCTAACCCAATTAAAGTTTAGTCTCAATGAGCTTTTTTTTGAGTCGAATTTAAGTTAGTTCGAGCCGTTGATAGTCCTAACAAGAACCTTGATAGGGTTTTACGACAACCTCAACGGGCTATATTCCTTTCATCAATTTTTCTTGTTAGGGTTTTATGACAAGCTCAACAACCTATTTTCCCTTCTGTCAATTTTGTTTTTTTTTTTGAGACCAAATAAAGAAAGATGATGAATTCTTGTCTCCCCTTGGCCGGAAAGCTTCTGCTGAAGAACCTCCAAAATGGGTTCTCCAATAAGAATATTGTGCTATCTCCACTGTTGTTGAGTGCCATGGCAGCAATGGTGGGTGCTGGATGTTCAGGACGCTCTCAACGGCGTGTACTGAGCTTTGTTGGATCAAACAATTTGGACGAATTTAAATCAAGAATTTCAGATGCCATGTCTAGTATTGCAGCATCCTGTTGTTCTGGTGATCAACAAGGTGGTCCAAAAATCTCGTTTGCCAACGGAGTTTGGGTGGATAAACGTTTTCCTCTCAAGCCCTCTTTCCAGCAATGTGTTAGGGATGCCTTCAAAGCAGAAGCTAAGAACGTCGATTTCTCCAACCAGGTATTCTTCTGTTTGCATGATCTCTTCTTGTCTTTACCTACTCTCATGCTGCTAAACAAATGTAGGAGTAATAATTTTTGTTCGCATCTGCAAGCAGCTAAACTTTTTACAGACGGACATGTTTTGCTTAATTAGAAAGTTAGGAGCCGAATATCATATATAGTTCGTGGTGTATAAAGCTAAATGACAGTGGGTACAATGGATAATCTTCTGTGTATATACCTTTTAACTGGAATTTGAAAGTGTAGATAACTGCTGACCCGCAAAAATTCTTGAAATTGCCAATGATTATCACATTTGTTCATGAGCCGTCTGGTCCAGTGTGTGTGTGTGTGTAGAGAGAGCAGTGTAGAGTTTCTCCACTTCTGCTTTTGGGTTTGCAGGAAGTACGATTTGTACGGTTTCACGAGATTGTTATATATTCTTTTTTTTTCACATTAACTGATGTATAAAACACAATATAGTTGTATTGGTATACATTAAAACTTTTACACATTCGTGTACAACAATGAGTATAACGAAGTCAAGTTTAACAACTAGAATAGAATAGAACTATTCCTGCTCGAAGTTTACGTGCTACTTACATTAACTAGAATGGATATAATCTCTGGAATCTGCAGGAGAGTAGGCTACCTACATTAGAATAAACAAAATCTCTAGAATTCGCAGGCATATAATGCATGTATTTTCCTATCATGATGATTGAAAGATTTCTCGACATTATGTTTTATGTTGACATAATCATATCTTAACCGCATTAAGGCTGATGAAGCGGTGGAGGAAATTAACTCATGGGTAGAGTCCCAAACCAACGGCCTCATCAGTGGAGTTCTTGATTCTCAAAAACATATTGATCCTCTTACTGCACTAGTACTAGGAAATGCACTTTATTTCAAAGGATATTGGAAGAACAAATTTAATCCTAAAAGGACTGAGGAGAGGGACTTTTACCTGCTTGATGGAAACAAGATTTCAGTCCCCTTCATGACTAGTTCATGTTCATATCTATATGGCTCGTTCGACAACTTCAAAGCTCTAGAGATCCCATATCAAAGTGGCAAACAAGACGAGAAGCATTTCTCCATGCAATTCCTCCTCCCAAATGCGAAAGATGGCTTGCAAAATCTACTCGAGCAGTTCAATGCAGATTCATATGGGTTAATAAACCGGCATAATTTCCAGCTAACCCGTACAGAATTCAAGGATTTCTGGATACCCAAATTCAAGTTCTCGTACAACCTTGGCAACATAAAGTTTCCATTCATGGAAGAACCCATGGAGCTGACAGAGATGGTCCATCTTGAAAGTGGAGAACACCCTGTGATCTCAAACATAGTCCAAAAGGCTGTCATTGAAGTGGATGAGCAAGGCACAGAGGCTGCAGCTTTCACACGCTTCGACATATTTGGGGCTCCTCCTACCCTTGAAGAGAAACTTGAGAGTTTTGTGGCGGACCATCCTTTCATGTTCATTATCAAACAACAAAAGACTGGATTGATTTTCTTTGCTGGAGCAGTACTAAACCCCCACCTAGATTGATCATTTTGTCTCATCATTCAATATCAGTTCCTTTTAACTTACATGATCATTAGAATAGTTTTGCTGAAGTTAAATCTTAATAAGAAACCAAAGGACAAATGTTAATATAAAAGTTTTAGCTCTATGAATTCTGTATTGAATGTATACAGCTCTACTGTAATTTGGACAGTTTGAGATCTTGTAACAAAATGAGCTAAAGATTAGCTTTACACATTGCAAATTTGCACGTTTTATCTTTAACAGCTATATCCTTTCCCCCGCCCCCCCCCCCCCCCCAAACAAAAAAAAACTTTAACAGGAATATATAAAAAATAAAAAATAAATAAAAAAAGAGGCACTTCAAAAAGAGTATCTATTGCAGCTTTTGACTGACCATTTTGGCTTCTAATGCTGGTAACTTAGTAAAACGTCAATGTAAGTGCATTTTGCGATTGGCAGTAAGTGCAATGCAATATGAGTTGATGTAGAGATCTTTGTATGATTAGATACTAGCTGACATAGCTCCAATTCAAACAGTATACTATTACAAGTTGATTTAGAATTCTGGTTAATGAATTATTGAACAACAATCTTTATCCCGACTTAGGAAAAAAACTAGACAACTTGTTGCAGCATATGTTAATGCAAATATCCACTACAGCATAATGCTTCCTGCGCCAGTTTTCACTTAGCATCAGAGGAAGAATCACACACCAAAATCCCAGAACATAGGAAACAGCAATACATGAGTAGAAAAAGAAGTCACTCTCCGCAAGCCCTGTTCTGTCACCCTCCTCTTCATGTTGTTGTTCTTCAGGAGGCTTGTTGCTGTTCTTGTTGGAAGTACAATTTGTGTGAAGTGGTGGGCCACAAAGTTCCCCATTGCCTATGAAGCTTGACTCGTCGAAAGTTTGGAAGTTGTTCTCAAAAGGGATGCTTCCAGTGAGGTTATTAAAGGAGACATTAAAGGTTGAAATGAAATGGAGTTGGACTATGTCATGTGGAATGGTTCCGACTAGATTATTGTGAGAAAGATCAAGACTTTCTATTTCTTCCATGGTACTAAAGGACTTGGGAATGTGGCCTGCTAGAATGTTGAAAGAAAGGTTCAGTGAATGAAGTGCAGCAAGTTCTCCTAATTGTGTGGGAATCTCACCTGTTAACTTATTCATGGATAGGTCAATGCCAGTCATTAAAGAAAGAGGAGTGCCTTCATAAAGTAGTCTGTTGCCCTTTGCTGTCAAGGGAACTTTGACTCTGTAATTGGCATATGTAGGTGATAACCACATAAAAGAAGGAAGTAGAAGTTCGGATTCTTTCTTCCATGATGTTATGTTACTGAGACATGAAGGAATAACCCCAGATAAAGAATTTGAAGCAAAATCCAAGACATGCAATGTTTGCATCTGACATAATGATATGGGGATGATTCCATGAAACTTATTCCTGGAAAATAGAATTATGGCAAGGTTTGGAAATGTGTGAAACCAGTTAGGGATATTGCCAGATAGATTATTCCGACTTATATCTAGAACCTTTAGAATGGGAAGATTCATTAAACTATGAGTGATGGACCCACTGAAGCCAAGATTTTGGAGATGCAAGTAAGCAAGATTTGACATATTTGAAAATAAAGGCATGGTCCGCCCGTGAAAATGGTTGCCTGATAGAACTAGCTGTGCTAGTGAAGTGTGATTCTGCCTTAAAGACGCAGGGATTATGCCTTGAAAGAAATTGTTAGATAGATCTAACACCTCCAATTTTGTTAGATTTCCATAGGAAGAAGGGATGTCTCCTTTGAAAAGATTAAAAGATGTGTTTAAGTAATTCAAGTCTGGGAACAGTTGGTGAATGGTAGCAGGAAGCTGCCCATAAAGTCGATTATCAGATATATCTAGCATTATGAGCATTGAGGTTGCTAACCTGGAAGACAAGGGGAAACCTCCACTAAAAGAGTTCCCTCTCAAAGACAGTAGATCAAGTGTTGTATTATATATTAGCCAGGAGGGAAGTGCTCCTTGCAGGGCATTATAGGCCAAAGAAACGACTTTAAAATTTTTTTGACTAGAAATGAAGCTTGGAACCACCCGACCATGGTAATTGTTTACACCACAATTTCTCAAATTGAGAGATACAAGCTGGAATGAAGGATACCAGCGTGGAGTTTCAGTATTCACCTCAAACATATTGTTTGACAGATCAATGTCTTGGAGATTTGAGAAATTAGCAAACATTGCAAAAGAAAGAATTCCACCGAACTTGTTATCTGAGATAAGCAAGGTTTGGAGCGAAGTCAAGTTTCTAAATGTATTAGAAGGGAAATTTCCTTGACAATGGTTGAAGGATAGATCTAAAGAAATCAAGGATGTCATTTCACTTAGGCACGGATCTATTCCTCCTTGAATCAGGTTTCCTTTTAGGTTCAACATCTGCAACTTCTGGAGTTTGCAAATTCCTGCAAAATCGGATGTCCAGAATCACCACCACTAGGACAAAGTGATGCATCTTATTTAAGCAATAATCTTGGAGCACCAAAAACATACAAGTTAGTGAAGCATTATATGCACATGATCTTGACATATATCGAGAATAATCAAGAAGCATGTCAATCACAGAACTAAACATGCTGAGTGGCATTTGCTTTTATATTGCCACATATTTCATCAACCATACCTGAAAAGAGTTTTGAGGGGTTCTTGATATAATTCAGAGAAATGTCCAGACTTTCCAATGATGAGCTGTTGTCGAATAGGCAAGGTGGTATGCTAATATCATCCAGAAAGTTCACTCAAGTCCAGTCTTCTGAGGTTCCTCAGACTGCATAGAGCTGGAACAAATCGATGATAATTAATTCAAGGACTTTGGAACTTGTTTGAGGATGGAATCATTCTAACGTCTCTCCATCTAAAAGAGAGAGTACCATTGCAACTCTGGAGAGACATTAAATCTTGCTATTCAGGTTACGAAAAACTTACCTGTTAATATACGGGGAGAGTTCAATAGACGATTTCCTGATAAGTCAAGTATCTCAAGCGAGGAAAGGTTTTTCAACAGGCAAGTTGGAGCATTTTCATCATTGATGTTATTGTTACTTAGATCCAGTGACCGAAGATTCTTGAGTTGACAGAAAGCTAGAATTTAGGAAGAGTAGTTTAATAATTGTCATGAAAGTTAAGAAAATACTCATAAATTCTGTAATCGTGCATATCTCTGCATACAATATAGTTCATTAACTATCTGGACTACTACGTGACTGACCTGTTAAAACTGGAACGAATTTGGGATAAATGCTTGACAGGCGCAGTTCCTCCAAAGAAGAAAGACTGCATGTCTTAAAGTGAGGTAATATATCACCATCCACAGCATTTGAACTCAGGTCCAGCACTTTAAGGTTATCCAACCTGCATAGTGCTGCAAGTGCCAAAACTATGAAACAAATTCTTGCCTGCATTATCAATTTTTTTTTTTAAAAAAAAAAAATTAAAGAAAGAGATAACCTTAAAAGTAATTTGCAACTGCCAAAGATGATACTACTTAACGAAAATGATACTACATAAGGCGAAAGAGGGCACCTTCTGGCATGACCCAACTGCCAAAGTAATTCCCAGATAGGTCAAGAGACTGAAGACCCTTAAAATGAGATAACAGACTGGCATTGGGATACCAAACTCCGAGTCCAAGTTGCCTTTTACTTGTTAGGAAAATATCAAGAACACGAAGGTCTCCATCTAAGTACCTAGCACAGAAAATGCCACCCCAAGCACAATAATCATCTCCAACCCATTCATTTACAAGTGCAGAGCCATTTGGGTGATTCAGAGAATCCCTAAGTTGAAAAAGAGCTCTTCTTTCGTGCTCTGCCGCTGTCCCCTTGGAACTAGTAAAGAGATGACATAGTGTCATTAACCAGAAAATCCATGAAACAACAGTTGTCTGTGAGCAACAAAACTCCCATTTTTGCACTGCTTTTCTGAACTCCATCAATATTGATCCACGCGTTTAGTTAGCTGATTCTTTTGGCTACACTTCAAAGTCTCAATTATGATGATAATGGTCCAAAAGATATCTAGGAAACTAGTAAACTCCCTCGTCAATGCGATAAAAGTTGGCTCATTGCCGTCTACCGCGTTGAATTTAATATGATGATGGACTATGTCAATCATCATAATGGTTCAAAGTCGCAGTCGTGGAACGACTGTTCCACGTCGGTCTTGACATATGGGTCGCAGTTTCGACGAGACGCAAATTTTTGAAATATTTAATATTTTAAAAATTATGTATAATATAAAATATATATATAATAAACAAAAAAAATAAAAATTTTGAGTTGATTCGAAATGACTTGGGGTGGTTTGGCCATTTTTATCCATTTCGTAAATGTCTTTACTGAGTTCTCAGCGAATCGATCGAATTCTCGGCGATCCATTATTTTGAAGTCAACTCGTCCCGATATGATATCGGAGAGCTCCGTTTCCGGTGACTAGTCCGAGTCTTTGAACCATGATCATCAGAGTCTCTAAATTTCCTTCAATTGCGCGTATTACTGGTGCTCATTTTCTACTTTACGCTATCGGAAGTTTCCTTTCTTTTTTTTTGGGGACTTCATATATGGTACGAAAAATGAGCACAGCAAGTCGCAATAACGAGAGGTTCGTCTTGATAATTAGAGTCGAACCTCCACATGAACGTGGCATGGCATAGAAATACTTAATTACAACTAGAGGTGTCAAAATGGGTGATTTGGGCGGGTTTGGATTGGGTAAAATGGATAATGGGTATAAGTAAGTCAACCCATTTATACCCATTTAATTAGATGGGTATAAATGGGTAAGTCAAAAAATGAATTGGGTAACCTAATTACCCATTTATAACCCATTTTTTTTAACTTTTTGTAAATTCATTTATATTCATTTTTACAAACTAAGTTATCAATTTATACTATCCTTTGCCCCCATCATTAGTTTTAAATATTTATTTATAATACTTAATAAATCTAATTATCAATTTTTTCTCATCTGTACTCTATGTCGCAAAATTACATACTAATTAATAATTAAATAACAGGAATACAAAAATTTGAACTAAGTACTATAAAAGTTAACATAAAAACTTAATCCAAAAATTTTGAACATCTAGCATTTTTTCGTGTGTAAATTTAAAATTTCATTTTGGAAAAGTAAGAAAAGAGACTAAAACTTGTCATAAATTGGTAATGTTGAAAAATGAGCAAGTTAACAAACTAAAAGAAAATAAAATGATAAGATAAAACCAACAAATAATAATAATAATGAAACAAAAATAGTTAACATCATGACAAAGTGAAAATTTTGAAAAAAAAAATGGGTGGGGGAAGACAATTCTAAATGAATTAATTGGGTAATCCAATAATACCCATTTATTAAATGGATATTATTGGGTAACCCATTTATATCCATATGTAAAAATTTAAGATACCCATACCCATCTATTCATGGGCGGGTATAGGTAAACTTAATTAAATGGGTTTATTTGACAGCTATAATTACAACTCTAATAAACCCTTACTCTTTATGCACAAAAATAACTTATAAGTCTAAACAATATATATTCATTTTTTTTAGTAACAAAGAAGATTTTACTACTACTAAATTTATTGAAAATTGTATAACACGAATTGTTCAACAAAGGTAATAGGAGGACAGTTCCATAGAGATAAAAACGCTCTTACAATCTTGATCAATCCTTACTCTCCATACATCACATATATATATCCTCATAGAGTCTAGTCACGTTATCTCATTTATTTATTTGTTTTTACCTCATATAGGTGGATTATACCAGCACTAGCAACACGTTATCTTATTTTGTTTAGGTTAATATTAATAATCATGCAATAATTACACGTTAGTCAGTTTCAGAAAAAGAAAATATAGCAAGAAACTGCTTCAAGTCTACAAGCATGGCAGGAAAATTAAGCGAGGTGTCTAGAGCAGAAACTTCTTGGGCAATGCCTCCTCAGTTCTCATAGATGCTTAAAATCAAAACAAAAAGAGAATGCAAATTCAACAGTCCACAAACAAGACAAATCCCAAGTTGGACTACGAAGCCAAGCGTTCCAATTCCTCGCGGGCCTCGCTATTAGTGGGCTGGACCTTGAGAGCATCCTCATAAGCCTTCTTAGCCTCTTCCACCATCCCCTTCTTTTTATAGCTGTCACCCAACAAACAGTAGGTCCTAGCATTGTCACCCTTGAGCTTCACCGATTCCACCAGGTCCTCCACGGCCGAGTCAACCTGCCCGCGTCGACTCACCGCCAGTCTCAACTCAGCTCTCTTAAACAAAGCGTCCCCTCTCTCCTCCCCGCTCAACGACCGCGCCAAACCCGGCGAAAGCGCGGTGTCGAGCGTGTCGATGGCGGCGGCCTTCAGTCCCCTGAGCTCCAGAACCAGCGCCTTGAGAATGTGAGCCGCGGCGTCCTTGGAGTCCAGAGCGATAGCCACGTCGGCTTCTTCTTCGGCCGACTTGGCCAGGGAGGAAGTGGATGAGCGGTCTTTGGCCAATTTGGCTTGAGAGTAGAGCTGAGCTCCTTTGATGAAGTGGCGCTTGGCTTGAACATTAGCTTGGCCCCGGAGCCGAAGCTTGGAGAAGAATTTTTGGGGGATGTTTTGCATATACAGAAACATGAAGATTGTGAAGAGGATCATGCCCGCTTGTACAAGAAGATCGGACCACATCTTTGATTTGATCGCTCTAAAATTGATTGATAAGTGTTCGTGTAATTTACTCTGAGAGACCGATTTTTTTCAGTTTTGGATGAAAAAAGAGTTGAATATGAGAAAGTAACCGTTCAGCAGTACTATACTCCTAAGAGTATTTCGACGCATCCCATGCTTGTGCATATACGTCACGTCAGGACGGCACTGTCTTTCTATTCTTTTTTTTTTTTTTTTCCTTTCTTGGTTTTGTTTATCATTATTATTAAAGTTTAAAAAAACTAGATTGGGATGGTTAGGACTTTGAAAATTGGATATAAGGAGAATTAAAAAATGAATTGTCTTAGGCAAAAGTAGCGTATATATTGCGGAATGGACTATCGGTACGGTTTGGTCTAATTATTATATATTTTTTACATTATTGCACTGGAGTTATTATACAATTATATTACATTATTATATTGAGATTATAAATGTTATACGTGAATAAGACACTTGATATAAGTTTAGAACAATAGTATACTATAATTGTATGCAAAAATTTGAACATATACACCCTAAAAAAAAATTGAACATGTATAAAGACTAGATGAAATCACACAAAACAGAATCGCATTTGAATCCTTGTCCTATATATTGTACATAAAATACAGAATCAGCGTATTAGAGTTCTTATCCTATATATTGTACATAAGTCCTTACCCTTTATATTGTACACAAAATACAGAATCAAGGTCTGCAAGATACTAAAAGAACGTTTATCCAAAAAAAAAAAAGGATGAAAAAGAAGCGTGTATATCCGCTATGCTTGTCTCTAATTAATATGTAAAATATTGACTTAAAAGGCGTAAAGCTAAGATGAATCGGTAATCATGACTGGAAACTTCATTTGCCTTGGCATTCCATCAAAAGTTCCAATAGATCAAGTCTTAAATGCTCCAAAGACTTGAAAAGCTCTTAAGATCCCCAAATCGTTTTGCAACTGCTATGATCCAGCATCCATGATGAGGGAATGGAAAATGATATGACGACACTAGGTTCTCTTTATGGTTTAATGTTAGTAAGATGCGTATCATAAATGGTCGATCACATTCAGCATTACATACTAGACAAAAAGCACCAAGGCGAACATGACTAATTAGCTGAATTTTCTTGACAAAAAAAAAAATATTAGCTGAATTTTAATTAACATTATTCAAATTACATAAACTAGAGTAAGCCTGCAAATGCAATACATTATGGCTCTGCTTCTGGCTCATTATGGCCAACAAAGTAAGCCTGCAAATGCAATACATGGTATACGGCTGTTTATTTGTCGCTAGGCATGAAAAAAAGATGCTCACAGGAACACCAGCGGCTTTGCACTGCAGGAAACCTGCTACAGGATCTCCCAAAGATGCAAATATAACAGGCAGTGGACATCTTTAATTAACTTCTTCTTCCCATAGGTTAGCTAAGAAACTATCTCCACTTGTTGCTTTAACTCCGTAACGATCTCTATCTACATTACTTTAAATTGTGGTTTCTTCACCACACCACAATGGACAATTAGGTGTACCAAAGTGCCGAAAATCGTCAAAACGCCTGACAACAAGAATTGGAGATGCCCCTTTATGGCCCTCCCATTTGTATCAGCTGCATCGGGGACTTCAACAACTTCTTTAGTGTCTCCACAATGCTCTTAATGGACGGACGCTGTGCAGGGTCACTGTCCAAAAAAAAAAAAAATCAGAAATTAATAGCATAAGAGGTGTAGTCAAAGACAAGCAACTTGTTTTATATCTAGTTGTTACAGAATCTAAGAAATTCGCTACAAATTTGCACGAGCCAATCCCTTCCAACAACTTTGATTCATTTCAACCCAAAGGCCAAATCCCAGATCAGATTAACGAATATCTTTTTGAATGTACAGGAGTACTGAAGTAACAATAGATCTAAAACAGCAAAAAATTCTTACTCAGCCCAACATGATTCCATTAAAGACGTGAGGATAGGAGATGTATTAGGCGGAATAACGAGTCTTCTATTCTGGAAAGCTACCGCACCAACAACCTGAGACATTTCAAGGTTTTCCTCAATTATATGGCATTATGAAACTTGGTTGTGCTTTGTGTAAGAAATAGGCTACAAATGTAATTTTCCCAAGCAGCACTTTATGTTGTCTGTATTACAGGTCAAAACAAACCTGAGCTGGACCAAGTCCACTCCAAGGCTGTTGCATAGTCACAAGCTCCCATAAGATGACTCCAAAACTGTAGACGTCAGACTTCTCATTTGAGGGCTCTCCTCGAAGAAATTCAGGGGCCATCCACTCAGGCTGAAAGGAAAACCAAGAGAGTTACATGCTGATTGATGCAGGGCCAAATAAATGCTCAACCTGCAAGATGTTAATTTGCATAGCTGACTTTCTGTTGAGCAAGAAAAGGAGACCACTTGTCCAAATAGTTGCTAAAAAAAATCCAAATGCAAAGCTAAAATGCATGTACATATAAGACTTGGGAAATAGAACTTCCTTAGATATTTAGTAAATAATTAGTAGTGCAACAAATCATAATCAGAAACATAACTCCCTAGTGGGAGAGCTCTTCTTCTGTCAACAGAACAGCAATTCTAGAACATTCGTGGCTATAGTACGTTTATTCACAGCAAAGCTAACACCATTTCTAGAAATTGGTTAGACCTTGATCCCAAGGGTAAATTAGATATAATCAAATCAATGAGATTTATATAACCATTTGCACTCAAATGACAATTACATTAAACACTCAGCGAAATCTTGTCAAACATGACCACCATCAGTATCTCATTCAACAAGTAAAGCTTAACCTACAAGGGAATGTGACAAAGTACACAAACTAGTGATGTATCAACACTAATCCTTCTAATTGTACATGCGCAAGCATGTGAGAGAGAGAGAGAGAGAGGATAGCGAGGCTTACCGTTCCAGCAACAGACTTTGATGAGATAAACGTGCTTGCTTTGAATCTTGACAAGCCAAAATCACAAACCTGGTGCGTACCATAACAAAAGTTAAAGCAAGTCTAGGCTGGTTGAAAGCAAATTTACCAACCAAGTGGATTAACATTGTGTACCTTTACAGTCCAATTTTTATCAACCAACAGATTTGGAGATTTGAGGTCCCAGTGAACAATGGAAGGAGTCAAACAATGAAGATAGTTGATGCCCTTCGCCTGCAAGTAATAGGCATAAGAAAGTTTTGTACATGAGGGTAAGCAGTATGATTGGTACATCTATATTCTGCACTAACCACATCCAGAGCCATCCTTAGCCGCCTCCTCTGATCCAATATTTCTCCAGCTGCAGGCCTGTGTATCAAGCGATACAGACTTCCTCTGTTTCATAACAATTGGCCATTGCATACATAAATTAGTGAAAATTTAATCTCTGGTGACAAAATAGCACTTAACTTTCCACAGAAACTAAGAAAAAATGTACCTAGGTAAATATTCTGTCACAATCGACAAATGTGGACTCTTCATAACAGCTCCCATGAAAAGAACGACGTTTGGATGACGAACACGTTTCATAATTGCAACCTTGAAAAGCCACAGATTTGTTTTTCAGAATATAAGCTACTACCTCATAAAAGAACTCTGGCACAGGAGTCAAGTTCACGTCGCAAAAATAAGATTATATAATAGACAATGAAGTAAGTGCATTGTGATCCATGCTTAAATGACTTTTTATTCCAGAGTGGATGCCACAAGACTGTCGGATAACAAAATATTCTGCATACGAAAAGTATCTGAGATCATTATACTTGTAGCGAACAATTAGGTCCGCAAGGCATACCTCCCTCAGGAACTCCTTGAACTGGTCATCATGGAAATCTTGGATAGTCAGCACCTTGACCGCAACATCCTGCAAGAAATTAAGTACTTTGAGCTTCACGTGAAACGAATATTGTATTCAAAATCATAATGTGAAAAAAGAGGAAGCTTTTGCTCTAGACTGAAAATTCTATAAACATGAACCATACACATCCCACTTTGTTTTCAGTCAAATATCACCTTCAAAGTGGCGAGTATTTCTAGATCTGTAATCTTTTAATGCATTTAGTACATGATCATGCACAAATGATTCCAAGCAGACCAAGGAATCTTTTATTTGTATAAACAAATTTAGTTCTGGGAACAAGTAAAGTAGTAATGGACACCTAAATACACACTCAAAACTACCTGTATATCTTGGTACCAGGGATACAAATAACTTAGGGAGTCTTAGAGTGTCTAAAAGGGCAGCTGATAACAAATAAAGTTGGAGCTATATTACTAACCGATCCATGCCATTCAGCTCTATGTACAGTCCCAAATGAACCTGGAAGGCAGGATGCAAACATTTTAGTTGCTGCACAGACGATAAAGTTAACGGTAATTCTCAAGCTTTCCATATTAGACAAAAGATAGCAAAGGAAGTACCAGCACCAACACGCTCCTTAATATGTAATTCATCCCATGATATCTCAAGCCAATCCGTTGCAAGCGAAGGTTCAAGATTCAAGTATCTAGAATGGCCACCAGCAGGATACCTCCCGCACTTCTTAGGTCGGCTCTCAACATCCATCAAACTTGTCTTAACAGGCAACGTCAACTTAGCAATTTGCATGCCAGCAGCACATACAACTGAATTTCCAGACATGACGATCTCGTTTTTGTATCCCTGGCTAACAACTACATTTTCATCTCTGGATAGAGAGCATTCATCCACTGCTATACCGGCAATAATAGGTGCACGTATTGCACTTCCAGAAGCTTGATTAGTCAGACAGTACATTGTATCCCTCAGATTGTGGTGCAGGCCAATCCCCTGCACTGCATGACCACCTTCCTCATTGCCTGCAAGATATGGAAAATAAGCTTCAAATGACAAAAAGCCACATATTCCAGTATTATGATTGTTACTGTAAAACTAATTCATTCACTTTAGTCTTTCGCTTTATGGTTTCAAAAGTAAATTCGTGATTACAAGAATTCTTCAAGATGCTGAATGCAGAATGAATTTCAATATTTTGAATACATAACACATCAAACATAGGAGCTTCTCCCATATTTCATGCTGATAAGTGACAGGATGTAAAAGTCCACATTGTGCAGCAATCAAGGAGGCAATGCATTTGATTTTAGTTCATTAGATGGACGTAGACAAGCACCAGGGGCTCCTGCAGCTAACAATACACAGTAGAAGAAAGTCAAAAGGCATCACCTAATCACTCAAATTAATCACTGTGGAAAATTTTGCACAACACCCCACGTGTTGTGTAGTATAAAATTCAAATGAAAGACACTCGCAATTCTTGATCAACGAGGAAAACCAATAATAAACTAAATACATAAAAAAAAGAATTAAATACCTGAATAGAGAATATTTTTAGGAGTGCAAAATTTCTTTGAGCTTTGCATTTGACTACATACTTCACGATCCAAGTAAGGATCTTGATGTTCTTTTAGATGAGAAATCTGAAATGGCGAAGGCACTGAGGAAAGAACTCCCTCACTTATGGAAAAATCTGGACCATGCACATTTCCCGGTTCCCCAACTAGGTCAACTACAAATTCCCTGATAAAACGTTAAACGTGTTTTCAGAAAGAGTCACGTGAACCAAAATCTTAAAACAACTTAAAGACATGTTCAAAACTATAGTATATGACTTGTTAGCCTACATGATGTTACCTTGTAATCCATGCCCCCTGATGTAGAGAAATATGTTAAACAGTTCAAGCATTGTATCGAGCCTCAAGATAACTGCCTTTTACTAGACAGTTAAAAAAAATAGCAGAACAAGCATTGGAAAAATGGTATGGCAAAAAGGTTTGCAAGTACAGGCCCCCGCCCCACCCCCCCCCCCAAAACAAAAAAAAGTAGTTTCTAGGACAGTAGAAGTCCTATCAAACGAAGGGGGAAAACCGAACAAAGAATGAACATACAAAATTAAAAAACTTAGAGACCTGCTAAAATCAAGACAAATAAAAGCATGTGAAAGATCATTTAAAAGATAGGTAGTCAACTTGATTAAACATGCTACCACTGACAGAATGACACTACTACATTCTCCCAGCCAATAAGAAGTCAAGAAGAACTAAAAGAGAACTACATCTTTAAATATGGCCTCCCATCCTTATTCTCTCTCCTTTGAATAGAATATCTGGCAAATATCTAAGAGAAAAATACATATTGCATTACCTTGATGACCTCATGTCATCCTCAACTTTTACAAGGCAGGAAGATCGATGGTCTGCAACACAGTACCTGCAGCCTCGAGCTATCCTGCAGGGCAAACCTACATAATCGGCCAATTTCTGCATATAAACTTGTGGTTACTATAGTGGCCTTGCTTCCTGTATAATAAGATAAACAAGGTGACCCAGAAGCGCTAGGGACCCAGTAACTCAGGCCAGTAGGCACTTATCCAAACTAAGTTGCAGAAAGGATTACTTTTGTAATTTCAAACTAACTTTTCCCTTACATAACTATACTGAAATTTTCATCATTTACAGCACAAGAAAGCTAGCCAGCCAGACAGGACTATCTATA
>NC_040044.1:8458935-8590647 GCF_003713205.1 Coffea eugenioides
CACGTGGGTACTCGTGGAGTTAATAGAAATTTGTCACATAATTTAATTATAATCAAATTTAGCAAATAATTAAGCACTAAAATGTCAACACATCACCAAATCATTATCCATTGTAATCCATAAAAAAAAAGAAAGGATATTGGCTTTTCCCTCCGTAGTGAGAGTTCAAACTTTTCTCTCTCTTGGGAAGAGAGCCATTTTCTCTCTGTTCATGAGAGTTCAAAAGTGTTCAAAAATCTGCAGTTGGCTCCAAAAATTTGCCCTTGAACCAAGCATTTACAAGAAAAGCTTCGATCTTGTTAACAAGTAGGGATTCGTAAGGACACAAACCTCTGTTTTCTTCACTGAAAGTTACAAAATCAGCTCAAACAAGTGGAAAGGAGGAGTTATAGCTGGATCAGAAATAAACACGCCTTAGAGAAAAAAGCACTAAATGCTTCTAGACGCCATACGGACAAGTTAACCTTGAGTGGGGGACAAGGAGGTGGATCGCACTAGCGGAGCACCCAGGTCACCAGTCGTTGCTTGAGACAGGTACCTTTAAAAACTTTTTACTACAGTTCCTTGCATTATACGAAGGTGCACTAATTCAGGTCTCAGTGTTTAGCTTCCTACAAGCAGCTTCTGTGGGAACTTTTCTTTTTTTCTCTTTTTCTCTGTTAAGCTTTGGGTGGTGGTTGTTAGATTTGTTAGGATATCAGTGTGACATTCCATAAGTATCTCCTTTGAATATGATGGCAGAAGAGCTAGCAGACATATTAAGAAAGTTTGCCCTGTCTGAGGAGGAGTTAGGGGGAGCAGCGTTGGATCTTGGAGATGTGAACACTGCAATACAAGAATGTTAGGCCAGCTTGGTTGGAAAAATAGTGGGAGAAAAAATGGCTAACTTTGTGGGAGTTAAAAATTTTGTTAACATGGCTTGGGGGTACCCCAAGGATCTGGTGATAGTTGAACTTGGACCCAACCTTTTTCAATTCTTCTTACCAGCTGAAAAGGAGCGGGAAAGGATCTTAGGGGGTGGCCCCTGGATTCTGGATAATCAAATCCTGGTGATAAACAAATGGACAGAAGGGATTGAGGAAGATGATATGGCTTTTAGAACTTCACCACTTTGGATCCAAGTTTGGAACCTACCTGTGCATTGGATATCAAAAGATGTGGGACAGAAGATTGGGAAGGTGTTCACAGGAGTCAGAGAAGTGATAGTTCCCCAAATAGGAGGCAAGGAAGGAAGGCATTTAAAAATCCTAGTGGAAGCAGATATTTCCAAGCCTCTGATGAGAGGAACAACAGTCCAGTTAAATGGAATTCTTAAGTGGTTGCCCTTTAGGTATGAAAGGTGCCCAGATTTTTATTACAAATGTGGGATAGTGGGGCATAGTGAAAGAGGTTGCAAAGCAGAGATGGGAGTGGGAAAGGATAAGGTGGATAATCAGTATGGACCGTGGATGAGAGCAAGCTGGGGAAAGGGATCACCACAGAAAGGCCAGTCAGACAACAGATATACAAAGGGTAGAACTGTCTGGGGTTTTAAAAATGGTGAGCTGATACCTAAGGAGGGAGGTAGTGCTAAAGGGATAGGTACAGGGGAGGATGTATAGAAGGGGAATGTTAGAAATAAGTTGGGCAGTAAGTCAAGCTCCAACCTGGAGCTTAAAGGATAGCTAACGGACGAATATTTCTTGGGAGGGGACACAGATGGCTAGAATATAGTTCAAGGGAATCAAGGAAAAGGTAAGAGTGAAGGTGCTGCTGGTAGTATGGGAAGAGGCCTGGAAATAAGAATACCAGTAGGGAAGGGAAGGATCACAAGTGTTGAAGGGCTTGAAAAGGAACTGGCAAAAAGGAAAAAGCAATATGAATGGGAGGTAACACTGCCGGATAACTTTAAACAGCAAGAGGAGGAAAGCCAAGGGGGTCTAGCGAAGGTTAAGGAGAATATGGAGATTGTGGATAAAGAAGAAACAGTACATATGGAAACGGACTCTCGAGAACAGAAGCAGGAACCAAATGTCAAACAAGTAAAGGGAGGGAGGAGGCAGTACAAACCACAAGTTAAAGCCAGACGGCCCTTGAAGGAGCTGAATGGTATTAATGTGATACTGGAAAATCAAGCAAAGAGAAAGAGTAGCCAGTTAGAGATGGAAATGGAGGATATTGAGATGTCAGAGATGAATTTAAAGAGGAGCAAGAAGAGTGATGGACTAGGAGGTGACGAGATCAGTTCTGAGGGGGTGGAGGCCAGCCTAACCTGGTCTCCCCAAGGACAATGAGAGTGCTGGTGTGGAATTGCTAAGGTGCGGGGAGCCCCTTGACAATTCCCCAACTGAATGAGGCTAATAACCTCCTCTCCCCAAATATGATCTTTCTCAGTGAGACTAAGAACAAAGCAAGGTGTATGGAGAATGTTAGGAAAAAACTTGGGTTTGATGAGAGTATAATATTGGAAGCTATGAACAGGTCAGGTGGAATGGCCTTGATGTGGAAAAGGGAAGTTAAAGTGGTTCAGGTTCTCCAATCAGCTTTCACTCTGGAAGCTCATCTGAACGACCAGGAGTCATAACAAAACTGGTGGTTTATAGGTCTGTACGCTAGCTGTGATGCTCTTATTAGGAAGGAACAATGGAAAGTTATTAAGGAAAGAAGTAAATTGTGGGGTGACAAGTGGATCATTGCGGGGACTTTAATGATATCATTTCAAATGATGAGAAGTGGGGTGGAAGAATCAGAGAGGAGTGGACCTTTAGGGACTTTAGGAACTTCATTGATACCAACAACTTGGTGGACATTGGTTTTGTGGGCAACCCCTGGACCTGGTCGAACAACTGGGATAGGAAGGTTGAAGTCAAGGAAAAGTTGGATAGAGCTTTGCCCAGTACAGAATGGTTCCAAGTTTTTGAGAGAGCATTGTGTAAACATGTGGAAAATAGTGGGTCTGACCACGGTATGCTGCTAATTGACTCATGCCCCCCAGTTGGAAAAAAGAAAAAGAGATTTTATTTTGATAAAAGGTGGTTAAACAAGGAAGGCATGGATCAGGCAGTGGAAAGAGCTTGGAACGTGGAGTGGGAGGGATCCAGGATGTTTAAGATTAAAAAAAAGATCGCCAATTGTAGGATAGAGTTACTGAAGTGGAGGAATAATTTTCAGGAGAATTCAAGAAGGAGAATTGAGGAGGTGAAGGATAAGATGGGGAAGATCAGAAAAGGGTCAGACCAAAATAGTCGAGGGAGATATAAGGAATTGAAAAACCAACTGAGGCTAGCATATGAGGATGAGGAATTGTTTTGGAGTCAAAAGGCTAGAGTAAATTGGTTAAGGGAAGGGGATCGGAATACTCAGTACTTCCATGCATGTGTCAAAGGCAGAAGGAACCGGAATAAGATACTTAACATACAAAGGGAAGATGGGACATGGACCAAAAATGAACAAGAGATTGGGGTAGAAGTTGAGGAGTATTACCAAAAGCTGTTCACTAGTCCTGGAGGGCAGTGTTTGGAGGAGATACTTGATGGAATCCCACACTCGATCACTGATCAAATAAACAACAACTTAACCAAAGCTGTAGATGAAAAAGAAGTAAAGAAAGCTTTGTTCTCAATGAATCCTAATAAAGCCCCAGGGCCAGACGGAATGTCCCCTTTTTTTTTTCAAAAGTTCTGGTATCTCATCAAAAAAGATATGGTTAAGGCTATTCAAAGTTTTTTTCATTCCTGCCACATGGTTAAGGCCATAAACAGTATAGTCATTTCCCTCATTCCCAAAATAGATAATCCTACTGACGTGAAGCATTATAGACCCATCAGCCTTTGCAATGTGATCTACAAAGTGATATCTAAAATTCTTGCTAATAGACTGAAAAATGTTTTGGACCTCTGCATAAGCAAAAACCAAGCTGCTTTTGTTCCAGGAAGACAAATACTAGACAATGTGATTCTCTCACATGAATTTTTGCACCATTTGGAAAAACAAAAGGCAAGGAAATGCAGGTTTCTTGGCTTTAAAGTTGGACATGTCTAAAGCATATGACAGGGTGGAATGGAGGTTCTTGGAGGCGATAATGAAGAAAATGGGTTTTTGCAACAAATGGATCACTTGGATCATGAGCTGTATTGCCACCGTCACATACTCCTTCAACATCAATGGGGAGCACAAAGGCTTTGTCACTCCAAAAAGAGGTATAAGACAAGGTGATCCACTGTCACCTTATCTATTCCTCTTGTGCTCAGAAGGAATGTCTAACCTCCTCAAAAAAGCTGAAGAGAGCAAGAAAATCACAGAATGAAGATTAGCAGGAGAGGTCCATCAATCACTCACTTAGTTTTTGCTGATGACTCTTTAATATTCTGTAAAGCGGAGGCCAACCAAGCTAAGGAACTAATGCACCTTTTAAAGATGTATGAGGACAGTTCAGGTCAAGTGGTCAATATAGAGAAGTCCTCAGTTTTCTTTAGCAAAAACACGGCTGATGCCAAGAAGGATGAAGTTTGCAGGGAGCTGGGAAAAATTCAGAAAGTCAGCCAAGGGAAGTACTTGGGGCTCCCAATGGTGATCACTAGAACTAAGGAACAGGTGTTTGGGTTTGTGAAGGAAAATTGCCAAAAAAGAATTAACTCCTGGAAGAACAAGTTCTTGAGTGCTGCAGGAAAAGAGGTATTACTTAAGGCAGTGACACTGGCGATGCCTACTTACGCCATGTCATGTTTTAAGCTGTTCTCCAAATTGTGCAAAGACATTAGCAGTATGATGTCCAGATTCTGGTGGGGGGAGACAGAGGGGAAAAGCAAACATAATGATGTTCTTGGAAAAAAGTGACACAAGATAAGGAAAGTGGAGGTCTGGGTTTTAAGGACTTGCAGTGTTTCAACAAAGCACTATTGGGGAAACAGGTGTGGAGGCTATTAACAAGACCAAACTTATTAGTGAGTAAGGTTCTCAAAACCAAATACCACCCCAATGAGTCAATTTTCAGATGTAAGGTGCCTAAAACATCCTCATGGATCTGGCAGAGCATGATGGGAACAAGACAAGCGGTGGAAGAAGGAACTTGAAGGAAAATAGGAAATAGGAGAGGTACAAGGATATGGGATGACAAATGGATACCAGATAATCTACAAGGGAAGCCAACAACTGTGAAGCCGCAAAGCTGTAATCTCAACACAGTGGACCAATTAATCTCTAATTTCAGGTGGAACAGACCAGTGGTGTTCAGGTTCTTCAATAGTGAAGACGCAAACAAGATATTAAAGATCTCTTTAAGTCTAACAGGAAGAGAGGATAGCAACTTTTGGATACATAGTGGGTGTGGACAATACACTGTGAGGTCTGCACACAAAGAACTGAACAAGAAGCAACATCAGGAGAGGAGTGGCCATAAGAGGGAGGATAGCCCAAGCGAGAGTCACGAAAGTAGGCAAGGGTGGAAGCAGCTGTGGAAGTTGAATGTCAAACAAAAGCTAAAAGTCTTCATCTGGAAAGGCATGAACAATGCGCTACCAGTTAATGAGTTAATTTTTGTGAGAACTAAGATAGGAGATCCCATTTGTACAGGCTGTGGAGAAGAAGAAGAAACAAGAATCTTACATCAGAACTACAAATTCCCTGATAAAACGTTAAACGTGTTTTCAGAAAGAGTCACGTGAACCAAAATCTTAAAACAACTTAAAGACATGTTCAAAACTATAGTATATGACTTGTTAGCCTACATGATGTTACCTTGTAATCCATGCCCCCTGATGTAGAGAAATATGTTAAACAGTTCAAGCATTGTATCGAGCCTCAAGATAACTGCCTTTTACTAGACAGTTAAAAAAAATAGCAGAACAAGCATTGGAAAAATGGTATGGCAAAAAGGTTTGCAAGTACAGGCCCCCGCCCCACCCCCCCCCCCAAAACAAAAAAAAGTAGTTTCTAGGACAGTAGAAGTCCTATCAAACGAAGGGGGAAAACCGAACAAAGAATGAACATACAAAATTAAAAAACTTAGAGACCTGCTAAAATCAAGACAAATAAAAGCATGTGAAAGATCATTTAAAAGATAGGTAGTCAACTTGATTAAACATGCTACCACTGACAGAATGACACTACTACATTCTCCCAGCCAATAAGAAGTCAAGAAGAACTAAAAGAGAACTACATCTTTAAATATGGCCTCCCATCCTTATTCTCTCTCCTTTGAATAGAATATCTGGCAAATATCTAAGAGAAAAATACATATTGCATTACCTTGATGACCTCATGTCATCCTCAACTTTTACAAGGCAGGAAGATCGATGGTCTGCAACACAGTACCTGCAGCCTCGAGCTATCCTGCAGGGCAAACCTACATAATCGGCCAATTTCTGCATATAAACTTGTGGTTACTATAGTGGCCTTGCTTCCTGTATAATAAGATAAACAAGGTGACCCAGAAGCGCTAGGGACCCAGTAACTCAGGCCAGTAGGCACTTATCCAAACTAAGTTGCAGAAAGGATTACTTTTGTAATTTCAAACTAACTTTTCCCTTACATAACTATACTGAAATTTTCATCATTTACAGCACAAGAAAGCTAGCCAGCCAGACAGGACTATCTATATGTTTGAACCAAAATTAAATAAAATGTACAAGACGTTACTTGTTCAACAAGGTTTGGCATGAGTTCAATTTTCAACTATTTGAACCAGTGATGCCATGATCAACATACAGTAAGGAAAAATTCTGTGTCGAGTAATTAATAAACAAATACCTGAATATTCCTAAATAATCATGATATGTAAAGCATCTCATATGGAAACACTCTTCCAAATTTTTTACACATTATCAAAGAGAAGCAACTAAGGATGCCTACTCCCATGGTAAACTGTGGACAGTTTGTGACACTTAGGCACCAACCGTGCTCTTGGAAAAGTGCATTAGTACAATCATGTCCTAAGAGCATAAAGAATCTGATCTTTTAGCTTCACTGTTGTCATGATTTCTTCCTAGTTGTCGTATTCGGTTTCATTCCTTGTGCTGATACAGCAAAATAGCACTCTCTCCATAGATAATGTGAAGAGGACACATCAGCTATATTTTCATATACTTATTACCTTCTCATTCTTTTCATATAAAACCTAACAAGATTCTTTAATCATGAAAGTGGGGTCATTTTACCAAGTTCCTTCGACATGGTTCTCTCAAAATCCCTATACATTCAAATCCTAACCAGCCGCGTATATGGATTGGGGCCATTTAACCACTTAATCATTTAGTTTAAGAGAAATTTTCCTGGGGTAAATTAGAGTGCATTGAGTAGATACCTGGGGTAAAAGAAAATGTATAAGAGAAATTTTCTCCTTTTAAGAAGTCAAGAGTAGCTCCACAAAATTACCTTGAAGAGAATTGCTCGGTGCCTGCAAAGTCCCATGGATAAATTCCCAATGGGAAGCACTGTACATTTCTGCATATCTTTCAATCTCTTGCTCACAAAAGTCCAGCGCATATGAAGATCACCTTGCTCCATTGGAAAAGAGCCCCTTAAATTCAACAAACTTAATGGCCTTACAAAGAAGCATAAACAAGTGCAAGGTTGTCTGAAAGAAGAATTCAATACCTACCCCATATGGACAGCAACAAGTTTGCCGAGTTCGCCTACTAACATCAAAGTATTTTCTGCTGCAAAATACAGCTCTTTAGCTTTATCTTCTAGCTCCCTGAGCCGGGAGTCGCCACGCCGATCCACAAGAACTACCTCCATTGATGTATCAATGGGATCAACAGCTTTAAGTGCCATCAGAGACGGCAAACTTGTACCTTCCTCTACGTCATTGCACATCACCCACAAATATGGATTCATACCTAAAATGTTATAAAACCCATCTGATATCCTGTCCGTATATGACAAGCAACCATTGACCTGGAGATGGACAGGAACACAGTAAACAGAAGTGCTTGCGTAAGAACAAGCTAGCAGATTTGCACATGATACCATGATAGTTTAGCAAAATGAGGGAAAGGAAGGTAGAAAGTTTCCTGCTGTAAGAAGGCATCTTGATTTTGAAACTTGATTCCATTTGTCAAACGTACTGCCCATGTCTAAAATTCATATTTTAAACCAAAATATTTTTGCAGTCACTTATTATCAGTAAAAGCATATCTGCCCGGGGGTGTCACTAGAACTACTCTTTATCTCTTTTTTGAGCGAAAGCATTTACCCCCCGACACCAAGATGCAAGGTTAAAACACAGCATCCTCCTAGAAAGAATTAAAACCCCGTATGAAGTAACAATTAGTGGGAGGAAAACCGAAGCTTGATCATACGTCTTGGCCATCCTACTAAGAAAACATCTAAACCATCAGACCATGATCCATAAGCCTTTATAAAAGTAATTACTGGGACACAAAAACAGCCAAAACAACTGGGGAAAGGCCAAGTGAAATAGTTTATAACACTTTCGTATCAAATATTAAGGGCATAAAAAGGTACGACAAAAAGAAGAGAGGGTTACCCAGAGAGCATAGGATACAGTTTGTGCATCAGAAGTCACAGCACTCGTGCACTCTTTCAAAAGCATAGGCTCACTAGCAAGAGTGGCTTGTTCAGTGAGCCGTTTCGCAAGAGTCAGCTGCAAGTAATAACTCTCTTTAGACTTCTGCACCGTACTGTTCTTATTACCCCTTTCTTCATCCTCTTCCACCTCTTCAATTTCCCTCGTCCTCGTCGTCGAGTCCTTAACTCCAGTGCTACTAGTCCAATTTGCATCAAAAATCGTCGTCGTCCCACCGGAGAACAAACTTCCAGCATAGCTAGTACTCCCCAAACTCGACAACCTCTGCAACGAGGAAGGCCTCACAAACCCACTCTCCCTCCCAACACTATAATCGAAATTGCTCCCACCGGTCAAACAAAGCTGCCGGTCAAACACATGCTGATCTTTCTCCTGCGCTGGTAAATGATGGCCAACCTCGACCTGCACAATCTCCGGCGACACAGCCTCCGGTGCCGGCGGAAGCAACTGCTCATGTTCTTCACTTTCATCATCACAACCTTCTAACTTAATCCTCACGTGACTGTCTTTCTTTTTCTTCTCAGCTAACCAGTTGACAAAAGCCGCCACTTGCTTTCGGTGGATCTTATCACCCGTGAAACCATGTAGATGCTGCTTCTCCTTCTCCTCCTCAGGCTCAGATACAGCTGTATAAGAAACACGTGTAACCTTTTCACCATATCTATCACGACCAGTACTCACTGTGCCTGTACCTGTTGCTTTCGAATGTGCGGATTCATGAACACTTGCGGTGGCGCTGATTTTCTTCTCGTGATCTAAGAAAAACTTTGACGAGGATGGATCAAATTCGCGGTTGTCAGGAAATTGCCGTGGAAAAAAGTAGGTCGTCCGATGCGGCATTTTTTCACAATCCTCTCGTGATCAAAACAACAGCAACCAAAATCTCTCCTCCTCTTCAGTCTCCTATAATTATTACCCGTCTGTCCACAGACACACCTTTTTCCGCCTGTCTCAATCAAAACTAACTGCAACTAACTTTTCAAATGAAAATGACAATTCCAGAGCCTGGCAATTCCGTACAATCTGTCAGAAAATCTCCAAAACTCACCAACAACGACTAGCAAGTAGCAGCAACAACCGTTGATCAAGCATTTACAATCATCTCAATCACTTCAAAAAACCAAACAAAAAAACAAAGCAATTGCGCAATAATCAAACTCTCGAGTAAATGTACTTTTCGTATTGCCGGCTACGCCGAACTCCAACAAAATCGGCGAATTTGGTTGCAGATGAAACCACGCCATAGAGAAAAAAAAGGCAAGCCAGCTCAGGCGGTTGAATCAAAACTCGAAGCAAGAGGAGAACAGAATCTGAATTCTGAATCGGCAGATGTAAAGATGACTAACGGAAAAAGCTTTCTTTTTCCGATCTATCAGGTAATGGCGTAGTGTGAAAATTCGGATATAGATACAGACAACAATTTTCTGTATCTATATGCAGAGAGAGAAAGGGCGGCGAACGAAAGAGAGAGAATTGTGAGAAATGGTTATAATTTAAGTATTTTAAGCGCGGGTAAGACCGTAAGAGTTAGAGGGAGAAAGGGAAATCGGTGGGAAATTATTTTTAAAAAAAAAATAGAAATGAAAGTGGGGAGGGACGGGTGGGTGATAAAATGCGCCGGGGTGTTGAAAGCGCACCTACAGCTCTGTAGCACACGTCAGCGGAAGTTTGGAGGCGTATGCGAAATTGAGGTGGGTGCGTAATATTGTGCACCGCCGCGCAGGTTAGAAGGATATAGTCTTAAAAAAGTGCAAGTTTGTATATGCAAAATCCTAAGTCGGATGGAGGACTTGGGCCCGTGGGTGTCAGCATGATGGCAATCCTCATTGTAAAATGAAGCGGGACAAGTTGACTATGAGGCCCTTCTTGAATGCTGAGGGATCCGGATCTGTTTGGTCGACGAGAATACTGCGTTGATTAATTAGACAAGCAGACGAAGAAATTTTATCCAGTCCAAATACTGACAAATACTTGGCTCGATTGCTAATATTGGGGGCTTTTTGTTTTTGGCTCGATAGAAATATCGGAGGGTTTTCTTTCATTTTTTTTATTTTATCCGTTGGTGTGTGTGCAACTTGATTTCATTATTTGCATTCATTAGATATCTAAACTGTATATGAAGCTTGAAGAAGGGGTTTGAAATTAATATTAAAATTAACATTTAGCATCACTTTATCAACTTTCTTTTTTATTCTTATCAAAATTATTTTTACTTTAACTACTTATAATTATTTACAACTACTTTTACTTTTAACCATTTAAATATATATTTTTTTAACATAACTATCTCTAAATATTATAATTACATATGAAATTATTTTATAAAAAATATTTAAAAGATTAAAGTTTGCTTCAATAATAAAAATTTTATCTAAAATATATAACTATAAATATTATGTATTTTTTTATTGCGCACACGTTGTATCATGTATGTGCATTTTGCAATAGTTTGTGTTAATTAGGGAAGGCAGCCAGGCAGTCAGCTGCCCAACCTCGTTCCCAACTCCCCCAATCATTGCTGCTCCTGCTCCGCTCCATTGCCTCGACAAATACCTCGCCCTATTCTACTGGAGTATCATTTATTATCTTATATTTGATTTAACTTTTTCTATTTATATAGATCTAAAATAATGTTTTATTAATCATTCTTTTGAAGTTTTAGCAAAATACTACATCATTTTATCATAAAAACATATTGTTTAATTCATACAAATATATTTATATAATAACAGTAACACATACTAGTATTTATTTCATATTATACATATAAAAACATAAATAGATGTTATATTATATTATGTTAAAATTTAGGTAGGTACCGGGCGGAGGATGGACCAAGGGTATGTTCCCCTGTCCCTCACCCCATTTAAGGCACTGGGAGAAAAATTCTCCCACCACCGCCGCCCCGCCTTGCCCCAATCCCCACCTTTATATTTTAGAACTACAGTGTCTCATTTTGAAATTTAGGGATTAGAGTGAAAATTCGGATACAATTGAACGGTGTAAAGTGACATTAATCCTAAACGGTTATAGGTTGCTATATTCTTTTTGAGTTAATTGTATAGGCAAATATAACAAAGACTTCCAAAAACGTAAAAGTTCTGGATTCTAATCTCCTTGCCCCTGTCCAATTTCTTAAATCTCACACCTCTCCTACTAAAAAATTTTTTTTAAAAAATATGACAAAGACTAACAAATAATAGTCTACTAGTACAGGTCGAGGGCATATGCCAATGTAACTGGACAGTTCTCTCTATTTAAACAAAATTCTAAATTGTTTGTTTATGCTTTTAAATCACTTTGAACTCAAGTTAGAACACTAGAAGTTAAAAATGATACTCCTACAATATGTGATTTAAGTTTTACATTTTTTAATTTATGATTTGATCAAATCATGACCATGAACTTTTTAAAACGGTTGTTTCGGTCAATCATTCTTAGGAAAGAGACAGTAAAAGTTATCCCTACAAATGTTCATAAATGGTATAATAATATATATACAAGTTATAATTCATGTTAAATTACTTGTGTACAATTTTGTAACAAAATATTATTATTGATTCTATGTATAGGCTCGCACGAATACTACTGAACATCACACTTATGTTTTGAGGTTGAGCAAGTAGCTAAACATTATTGAATTCCAATTGTCTAATTGCATCATTCAAATACACTTGTGTTGCACCGTTCTAGTCTGTACCCCTATTTCGTTTGGCAGCTCACATCTTACTCGAAAGGCTAGTATTGACAATTACTGAAGGCCCACGCTAGTTTGCCTCGCTGAAAGGAAAATCTACAGAAATTGTATATGTTGATGTTCTATTTGTTTGAATTTCTTGCCAAGCTTAAACTTTTAAGTGATAATTAATACCCACTCGTTGCATGATCAACCTTTGTGGTGTTGAGAAAGTCACTGGGATACCTTTCTTGTGAAAATAGTTAGGAAGTTATCTGCGAAGTATTTATTGCCATCTTAGCTGTACGAAAATGTGCAAGGATATTGTAGCATGTGAGGCTTTTTTTTAACCTTTTCTAATATTTGATAGTGTCATGATTAAAGCACACAAACAGAGGCCAGACGTGGTATAGAAGCAGGAGCTGATGGGAATTTCGGTCATCTCCTTGATGCCATCTATTCTTCTCAAAACTTTCACACGATCGAGGCATGCAAAAATCTTTTTGTCACTCGCAATTTTTCTTCTTCTGTTTTTCTTAAGAAGCAAATCCAAGCAAAAATGTATCTTCCCAATCCTCATATGCATCTCTCATTGTTTGAGATAAGACTAAAACAAGTAGGTTCTTTTGGGGTATAATATTGAGTCTTATAGCTAGGGTTTCAACTTTTAAAAGACGGGTTTTTTACTTTCTAGTAAAACTTAGGAAGTGATCATTTTGAAATAAAATTTAGGAAGCTGTATTAGTTAAACTAGTGTTTGATATCTTATAGTCGACCAAATGACTTATATAGTTATATTCACCTAAAAAGTTCTTTTTAGGCGATAGTGTATACACCGTCAGTGTAGGAAAGATTTACTCTTATTTTATTACTTACGCGGTTTATGTCATTGGTAACATGTTTCCCAATCGATGTAACGAATATACCAAACTACAATATTAAAGGAAATTAAATCAAGCTTAATTATATTACCAAATTACTTCGAAGTTGAAGCCGCGTTAGATTGCTTTATGTGAGCCATCATGCAAATTTCAATCTTGGTTGGCGTTAGCAAACTAAAATACGTTCAAGGAAGTTTCCTGTTTGTTTTTGGTCCGTTGGAGTCCTAGTTGATTGTCTTTTACATGTCCCAATCGATTAAACCTTTGTACGACTAGTGTCGATAGTAATTGGTTTAGCGAGTTTCCTTTTCTTTTATAATTTTGAATCAGGAGCAGGATGCCTTTATAAATTGCGAAACATGTATCATTATTTTATTGAAGAAAGAGTTGAGAAAGTATAGTTTTAAAGAACTGAGTTGTGATTTGTGAGTTGTCGCGAGTGAAAGATTATGACTTGATATTATTATTGTTGAGTTTTGAGTTAACAAACAGTTGAATATTTGTTGATATGTTTATTCTCCTCCTCCTCTTTTCACATATTTTTATCTGTGCTAAAATTGCTTGTATTACGCTTGTTTTTGTGCCGACAAGCAATATACAAATTAGATAAAATTGGTCAAGCTCAATGCAGTTTACAGAGATTAACACTAATTGAGGTCTACATGATCACTAGCCAGTCCACTTTACTAGCTCTATTGGAAACGAAAATAAGAGAATTCTTTTTTTATATTTCCGTGCTAGGGCATATGCTGCACTCAGCTACACAGTCAAGACCAAAACGATCTTTTAATTTCAACAAAATATGGGTTAATTATCTGGTAAAATAGTACATAATCTTGTTTTGGTGGTATTATAATGGGTATGTGGCGGGGCACGATGGAAATGGCCCCCGGTGGCGGTGGTTGGGTAGCTGTTGGCCTGGCCGTCATCCCGGAAAAGTCTCGCCTTCACTTCCCCAGAGGTCTGTGGAGTGTGTCCAAAAATTAAAATAGGATAATATACAATAGTCGTGCACCATTGTGGATTACATAGTGTATTAATATGTTTACATGTGGATTTTTTTCGAATATTACTTGGTTTGCATTATAAACATATTTTTCAATCAACGATTAATATTTTCAACAATCATTTTATCTCACATAGGGATGTAATCGAGCCGAGTCGAGCTCGAGTATCACTATACTCGAGCTCGACTCGACTCATACACACAGAGGCTCGAGCTCGACTCGAGCTCGATCGAGCCAAGAAAATCGATACTCGAAGATCGACTCGAAGAATTTCCTCAGGCTCGAGACTCGACTCGATAAGGCTCGATCTTTAATCGAGCCTTATCAAGTCGAGTCTTATCAAGCTTTTTGACTCGATTTGACGAAAAAAACATATCAAAGGTGATGTTTTGGGAAGATTCAAAGGCAAGCAAGTAGCTATCAGCTGGAGTAAATGAGGCATAAAATCCATGATTCATCAATACAAATACAACTAAAAGTATCCACATTCTACCTCCCACAGTTAGCATCTTTAACACCCCTAAAAATCAGATTCACCACAAAGAAGAATAGAGAAGAAAAAAGGGAAATTCCCACTTGCTGGATTGCTTGACATGAAACTTTCAAATTCAGCAATTACCCACCAACGGTAGGTGCCCACAAGAGCAGAAAATATGGATGATTCTAATTCCTCGGATCATAGTTCCTAAGTGTGCTGCAAAAGTACCCAAACTAACCAAAATTCCCCACAAAATTTCAAAACTCAGCAAAACATGAGCTGAGCCACCAAATTGAGAGACAAACAATTATCTCAAACAGCCACAATATCCCAACTACCACAAGCTCAATTCAGAAACCAATGCCAAGATCTATCCAGAAATTCCTTTTCCCCACAAATATCACTAATTACTAACTAAAGAAAGCTGCTTTAAACAAGAACATGTCAGAAAAATATGTTCCTGGTTCAGAAAAGGACAGTAAGACTTTCAATCTCCCAAGTACAGGAGTCCTGCAATTTCCGGAGGAGTTGCCTTTTAACAAGATTTCAAAATGTGTACACTGCTCATATCTGAAGTCTACAAAATTATTTACATAAATGGCGTGCCTGGTTAGGGAGAAAAAAGATGATTGATTATCCTAAGACCATTTCAGTTCTCAACTGTACAGCAAGTTAATATCAGCACGCCAACAAAACAAGTAAGGTAACTGCACTCAAAACTAGCTCATATAAGAATATAGTTAATCATCTGGAAGGTTTTTTTTTTTACTGACTTGACATATCAACCAACCAAATATTGAATGGCAGAGCTGAGTTTCACAACATTTAATATGGATCTCTGAGAACTAAGGATGCTTGAGACATGTAACTGCTATAAGCCTTCACAAAATTATCTATTAAAAACCTCAAAAAAAAATTGACAGAGATTCACATAAATCTGCTACAGGATAAGAAGCACTTGCTTGAGACTAGCATCTTATTTCAAGCCATCATGCAGTACAACTGCATAATTAGTCAATCTACTCACATCCAGTTAATTACCAAGTAAGGCTCAACAATGAGGCACAATCTAGAGGGGAGAACAATTATCTCTTTTACAGAGACGTTCCCCAAAAGTACAATATCAGAACAAGATGCCATTTACATATGCCCAGAAGGTGATCAACAATAGGACAAAACTGATTTAGGTGTCTGTGATGCATATGCATTGAATCATAATTCATATACTGCTAGCAAAGATTTGAGACCTAGAGCATGTTACTGAATCCACCACAAATCTGTTGAATAAAGGTAGCAGCTAAGATATAAAGAGTGGTCTATGATCCACTAAGGATGAGTCATTTTGGACAAGATTTTCAAGGCACTACCCACTACAACAATTGTTAACTAAATTAACTTGATATACTAAGCTAGATCTATAATAAACTTCTAGTTTCCAAGTGCGTTTGAAGTGCCGGAGACGAATATACCAAATTCAAAGATAATCAGTTGTCTGGGCCACACTTAGCACCTGGAAAACGTAATGAAAAAAACATTGAATCAGATGATTCTTCACAAATGGGAATTTGAGTGCTTACTCGACTCACATAGCACCTAAAATGTGCAAGACTGCATCCAGAAAGCCAGCCATCAGAAAGCCAGCCAAGACTGATCTAAAATGGCAGCCACGGCCAAGTTTCCTAGTCGATCTTGGCCCATTTTAATGCCAGAGACACAGAGCCAAAAACAGAGGAGCACTTACCTAAGTGAGCCAGAGATGAGCAGTGATGAACCAGCGATGAACTAGTGAGATCTTGGTGCTTCGTCTTCGACACTCGCCAGCGATGAACCAGCACGGCAGGACACAGCCGACAGGAGACGTACAGCGCGGCGGACTGGCGGAGGCCGGAGAGGCAGAGAGCAGCTTCGATTTGGGACTTGGGACTTGGGACTTGTTAAGGCGATGGCGATGGCGATGGAGTCTCACAGATGCGGCGAGCAACGGCGTCGGCGACGAACGGAGTGAGGGTGTAGATTGGTAAAGTGAATTTTTTTGCTAAGTAAGTCGCACAATCGGCCCTCGGCACAGAGAAGGAAGAAAAGAAGGTAATATTGAATTTTTAGACATTTTTCTTTTTAGTGTTTTTTACAATTATGTTATTACTTTTTTGCCATTATAGGATTTTATTATAAAGAAGGTAATATTGTAAATTTCATATAATTTATACCCATAATAGTCATTTTATAATTATAATAAATATATATTATTTAAATTAAAAATATTTTATTTAATTAACTCTGGCTCGTCGAGCTACTCGACGAGCCACGAGCTCGGAAAATAGGGCTCGAAACTCGACTCGCTTTGGTGTCGAGTTACTCGATACTCGACTCGAACTCGGTCAACCCGAGTTCGAGTCGAGTTGTTGACCGAGCTACTCGCGAGTAGCTCGCGAGTAGCTCGGCTCACCAACAACCCTAATCTCACATGCGCAAAAAAATGCTGTTTTAGTCCCTAATGTCCTTTGGTAGAATCAAATCTAGTACTTAATGTTTAGCAAATGTGCAATTTTAGTTCCTAAAGTTTTGGCAAGAGTAGATCTAGTCTCAAATATTAACAATTTGAAATAGATTTGAGACAATTGATGGATTTTTCTTAATATTGATGGAATCAGTCACGTGCAGTCACATGTTTATTAAATTAAACTTTAACAAAAAAACAACAAGTAATCTTGAATAATAAGAGTAACTTACATGATAGCACGTTAGTAACTAATTAATCAAGAAACAAAAAAAAAAAAGAAAATTTTGTTCATCCGTATGAAAAATTAAGTATTGTGATTTTTTTGATTAGGGACTAAGGGGGATAAAGAGTGAAAATGAGTCCTGGATCGATGAATTGGGTGCTATGACTAGTTTTGCTTTACAATTTTTGCCTTTTTACTAGTTAATTAGTTAGCACATGAGTTATTAGTTCTAAATTCTATTGTTTAAAGTTAGCTACTATTTCGTTTCTTTATTTTGAAACGAATAGTTAGCACCATTGCTACTAGCAATATGGTCATGGCAGTATAAAATGTGGTATTTTGGTACCATAATATTATTCTGAATGAAATACACATTGCTTGAATGCTTGATTTTCCGTGTTCCCAATTGGCCTTTGACTTGCTAGATTTTCCAAAATCTGACCTGTAATTTTCTCATTAAGGCAACTGCATGCCAGAAATGGTTTGTGTTTGGAAGTAGAGCGACATGCGCGCATTTGCCCGCCCGACATTTAATTTGAAACTGAATTAGGCATAAGTGATCTTATCTTCAAAAGAGTTGATTGACTAATAATACGACAACTTTTATGTTTCTTTCCTTCATTCAATGGAGAAAAAAAAGAATACAGGCGCTCCTTTTAGAACTTTGTCCTTTGCTATTTGCTAACGTTTAGAACTCCAAGAATAGCAGATATGGATGGTACTTTAAACACTAAACTAATGAAATTCCTCAATAGTATATGACAACCTCAAGAATAATGGTCAGTAGTCAAATCGATAAAGGAGAAGGATCATCCCAGATTAACAAAGCACATATATGCATATATTTTAGGATTATTATCACTTTATCCCCTTAAACTATATCACTATTATCAGTTTACCTCTTAACGTTATCTTTTAGTCACTTTACCCCCATAAGTAATTTAACTCAACATGTTAAGAAATTTCGGACAAAAATACTTTTTTATTTTATAGCATTACTACATTGTTATTATCACTTTAGTCGTTCAGATTATAGTGATACAATCACTTTAGTTCCTAACATTATTTCTAGACATTTTACCTCATCGTTAATCTAACTAGTATAGTCAAAAAATTTTAAATATATTTACCTTTTTATTTTATAGCATTACTACATTGTTGTTATCACTTTAGTCGTTCAGATTATGGTGATACAATCACTTTAGTTCCTAACATTATTTCTAGACATTTTACCTCATCGTTAATCTAACTAGTATAGTCAAAAAATTTTAAATATATTTACCCTTTTTATATATAATTAAAAAATTATATATATATTTTACCCCCATAAGTAATTCAACTCAACATATTAAGAAATTTTGGACAAAAATACCCTTTTTATTTTATAGCATTACTACATTGTTATTATCACTTTATTCATTTAAATTATAGTGATACAAACACTTTAGTTCCTAACAGTATTTTCTAAGCATTTTACCTCATCGTTAATCTAACTAGTATGGTAAAAAAATTTTAAATATGTTTACCCTTTTTTATATATAATTAAAAATAAAAAAGTTGGAATGGTTATTCTTTCTTTTTTTTCACTTTAAGAGATCGAAAAACATAAAAATAAAAGGATTTTCTCAAATTTCTTTTTTTTTCAAATTTATTAATACTAGGAAAAGAAAAGGAGATAGGAAAGAATGAGACAAAAAATTAGATTTTGCAAAAAAAAAAGAAAATAAAGAAAAGTCTAACATTATCGTATTACTTTAAAGTTGTCGAGATTATGATTGGAATTTGGTGATCAACAAAAAAAGAAATAATTTTAAAATAATAAAAGTATTTAATTCTTTCTTATTTGTAGTTTTTAAAAAAAGAATTGAGCTCTTTCTCTCCCTCTCCCCCTCCCCCCTCTCCATCTTTCTATTTTTTTTTCAATATTAATAAGATTGCCAAGAAGAAAGAAATTAATATTTTAACTTTTTTTCTTGATATTAAAAAGGAGAAGAGTCACTCTAATTTTTTTATTTTTTTTATTATGAAAAAATGAGGATATTTTCTTTTAAAACTTTTTAACTTGTTAAGTTGGTTTAATGGTAGGATAAATTGCCTAAAGAATAACTCTAAGGGGTAAATTGATAATGTGACTATATTTTATGGGGGTAAAGTGATAATAATTTTAAGGGTTAAACATGTCTTTTCACTTTAATTAACAAACTCTGTTAAGTTTGACCGTTAGTTTTGGGGGTAAAGTGACTAAAAAATAACGTTAAGGGAGAAATTGATAGTAGCACTAAACGTTAAGAGGGTAAAGTGATAATAATCTTATATTTTAGTTTGCATAACCTTGATGGAAAGTACTTAACAGGTCGTCTTTGAATAATTAGAGCATTAAATTTTGAAAAGTTACATAAGTTGTCAACTATTTGTAGAGAAAACACTTTTTATTAAGCGATATAACGGAAGAATAAGTGCATGGCCGTAGATATAATGACTGTACGACTAATGCAATGTACTTAAAAAACCTTGGAAGTAATTAATGATGGATCATTTAATTGCTGACTAATTCATCCATGTTTCATTTTTCTAGCTGGTGCTCTATGAATACTGGTTAAAATGTATTTCAGGTGTTTTTATTTTTAGAAATATAAGATTATTTAGGAAAAGCGTATAAATGCAAGGGGATTAATTAGGGAAGGTGTATAAATGTAAGATAAAGTAGTAATTATTAGTATATATATACATGATAGGTTAGATAAAATATAGGTGTTTTAACATATCCTCTATGGACACCTGTCAGAAAAACCTTCATTTTTTTCTTGTATAGTTATTTTACATAGTCAATGAGTTATTGAAAGACCAAATGTTACCATTAAATAAAAAGAAAAATAAGCAGTCGGTTATTCAGTTTCCAAAAAAATGGCAAAACCCTAAGGACCTGTGGTGGTGAAGTTGCTAGATTCTCAATGTGTTTGGATTGTAAATTATCTGAGATAATTTTGTGAAAAAAGAATTGTAGCACTTTTTTGATATGACCTATGTGAGATAAAAAGGTGATTGGAAAATGTGTTGATGATGCAAGCAAATCAGTGTGTGTAAATAAGTTGTAAATAAAGTGTAATAACTTACAATCCAAACATTGAAAGGCCTAGTCTTTAACTTCTTGTTTTTGGAAATTCTTTCGGAAAAAAAAAAGATGGATTGTGCCAAAAAATTTTCAAACAGATAATTCCAATAAGAAGATGTATCATTTCTTTCTTGTACTCATCTCATTACTTAATGCAGTTATATAATGGAGCTTATACTACACGAATCCAATACTTGTCAATGGTATTCATAACAATTCTTGATCTGAAAGATAGAACATGATTCCACTATAGGACGAAATTTAACATTGCAAGCATATTTTTCAGTCTGCCAAAGGAATATACATCTTATGACGTTTGAAACTTGTTCTCGATCGAAAGCCAACAAAACACTGAGGAGGAACCCTTTCATCCAATTAATGGCATTTGTTCTTCTGAGCTGTTCTCCAAAACTTCCAAGTTCCGACATCCATTTGTCGAGGGTAATATAATATTCACAAACTTGTTTTTCACTTTTTGTGGATCCTATTATACGTGCTTCTCGTTTAGCCTAGAAAACATTCAAAGTATAATAAAGGGTTGCATGAATATCATAACCCTTTCTTGCTCTCAACTCTATATAATGACCAGAAGAAAACTTTATTGTGACAACTTTGTTTGGCTTGTCATTTTTCACCTAAAAATTTTTGCATTTTTTCGTGAATAAATTTTCTAATCATCTTTCATTTCACATATATCAAATTATTATTGTATATTTTTATACAAAAATTCTGAAAAATAACCTAGCTTTTGAAATTTATAAGGATTATGGTACCAAGCATAATTATGTCAAAGCATTGTGGTAAATGTATTGGTTTTAGGTTTTTTGGCATGGTTTCCCTCGTATAATGAAATTCTTGGATTCCAATTCCGACCAAATGTGGTTGCGATTTTCTCTAACCTCCTCTTAGAGGACTAGATATCTTTTTTCCAAGGACAAAATTAACATACTACTATAGTAGCAAGTAATCCATGATCAGACATTTGAATAATGACTTTAGTCCAATGGTGAAAGTGTCGTTAGCTCGTGCTATAACATAGATCCAATACCCTTTTTCTTAGGTTAATTACAAATTGACTTTCAACACTTGCAGATTTGACACCCCTTTTTCTCTATCCTTCATGCAGAAGACTGATTATCCTTTTTTTTTTTTTCCAAGGACTTAACTAGCATAATAGGCTACTAGAAAATAATACATGATAAGACATTTGAATAATGACGATAGTCCAGTGATAAAAGTCTTATTAGCCCGTGATATAACATTAGATTCAACACACTTTTTTCTTTGGTCAATTACAGATTTGACTTTTAGCACTTGCATTCTTCCTCTTCCTTCTTGGAAAGGCAGTTTTGACTTTTAGTGTTTTGTTTGAATTAGTTTTTTTTAAAAATATTTTACTATAACAATATATATGAAAAATTTTTATTATAAATATTTTTTGTGATATTTTTAGAATATATTTTGAAATACTTTTTAAAATTAAAATATTTTAAAGATACTTTTTAAAAATTAATACTACCACCCCTACTCATCACCGCCACCACTCCCTCCCCCCTCCTTTTTCCTTTCTCTCTCCTCCCTCTTCACATTCTCTCTTCCCCCCATCCCCCGGCTCTCCTCTCCCCACTCGATCTAGTTGCGACTAGATCGCTGGGGAGGGGGGAGGAGGAGGAGGAACGGGTAAGATGGACATGAAAATTTGGGTTTCTTCATATGAAAATGAAGGAATATGCACATGAAAATTTGCGTCATTAACACCAATAATCCAAGATGGACCACAAAATATACTACAGTAAAGAACTAAAGATACAACAAGGCAAAGTTGGCTATAAAGTATAAACTCCAACATCAATCGATCTCTCTCTCTTCTGGACTAATGTACCTTAATTGTTTACGTAGAAAATCCTAGTCCTTGCCCCAGACGGCTCTGTGGACTAGGTTCAATGTACAGCCTTTTACTACTGTTCATTAGCCCTAAAACAAAAGGAGATGCTGGTCCACTAACCACTGCCTAAAGCTAATCTTAGCATTAGCATAAACCAAACATTACAATATTTAGTCGAACAGTGAAGGACCACGATCGATAAGTTTGATAGTACTTTGATTAGGTACTGAAAGAATTGTTCAGATATTAGTGTTTAAATTTTAATCTTTTATTATTTACACCTGATTAAGTTTTATGAAAAGTGTTTTCTCAAACAAGATTTATGCCAAGCACGATTATTATCCCATGTATGATATAACCAATCATTTTTGGAGGGAGAGTTGGGTCATGTGATAAAACGGAAAAGATTGTAAGTAGAAGATCCTGAGTTTAAAACATTTTACTTATTAAGGAAAAAAAAAGGTCTTATAACCCAATCATTCTTTCTTTTTCCTTAATGAATAAAAAACCAACAATTATTTGTCATTGGTTTTTATTCTTTTTTTTTCCTTTATTTTGGCGAAAGATTTTGATGTTGGGCAATCATAATTAAGGGCAGTGAGCCAACTCAGTGGAGACATTTGTTTAGTTCCCAATTGGTGGATTTGGAAGATATTAAAATGTCCCACTCGTAGATGATTTCAGTGGCTTTTGGAGACCCAAAGACCTGCGGAAGAGACACTTTCTATATAAAGAAGTTCATTACCGTTTATGGGAAAAGGGAATAGATCTCATCTTGGAAAAGGGAAAGTGGGAAACATATTTTTCTCTTCGAAAGTGCAACTGATCTGCGGAATAGGAATTCTTTATTTCTGTATCATCTCGCTTAAGTTGCAAGCTACAGCAGAGTTAATGATATCAATTGCGACTTTAAACATGATGATCAGCCTAGGAAATGTTAAGCCGTTTGGATTGCTATTTTTAAAAATTTTTATACAAAAATATATTATAATAATTTGATATATGTAAAGTAAAAATTGATTGAAAAATATGTTCATAAAAAATATAAAAATTTTTTTACAAAAAATTATAGTCCAAACAAAGGTACATGGGCAAGAACAATTGATGATTTTTGTCTAAAGTAGGCACGACTTGATTGAAGTGGTACTAAGTGCTTTCAGTGATTGACAAACTAACTTTTTATTATTTAAGTTTCCCCAAAAAGTTGGTTTGTTGAAGGACGATTGGTATTGAACCTGGGAATAATAAAAAATTTTCAGATATTATCGAGGTTGCAAGCAGGAGATTGGTTAGAGTTTCTCATCAATCTTCCCCACCACTAACCTAAGTTTTGAAGGTTGAAACCGTTCACCAAAATAAGCTAATGACAAATGATGCCACATAATTTTTTTTTTGGGTCCAGTGAGCTTCAACTTCACCTTGGAGCATTAAACGGGCATCCGTGCTTTTATAACCATTGCATCGGTGCAATTCGACTGTCTCCCACATTCCACACAATAGTGACAAATTCTCAGCCAATTAGGGAAATTGTTACTATTCTTAGAATTAAGTGCCTATTTGGATCCTTGATAATATGCCAGCAATGACGAATAACCTCATCAATTGGCTTTCTTTTTTATTTGAAAAAAAAAAAATCTCTCTTCATGTGACAAGAGGAAGTGGCTTCTCAGTCTGGGTACATTTGGCGAAAAAATTAAAGAGAGAGATCTTATTCTTTGCTCCATCATGATAATATAAGATGCAAAGAATTGTCCTTAGGTGAGTTGGCTATCAGGTGAAATATAAAGTGCAGGTTTGATTGCAGATTATGAATTCAAACATGCATCTGCAATAAAATCAAAAAAGTGCAGTAATGCACTCTTTTGTCTACAGGTGGGAGTTGCCGATTGACCGAAAACAAAAAAATTTGTGGTTTGAGTCTTTATTTTTTTCGTTCCTCACTTTGAAATGGTGCATTTTATCCTTTGAAATTCATCATGATTTGGTTCCTTGACGATTTTGGAGCAAAAACATGATAGGAATTAGAGCATAGAACAAAATTTGTGAGTTTACGCTAGTGAGAGATATAAATGCACCGTTCAAAATGTGAAGGACGAAAAAATTTAGAACTCTGAAATGTGAGAGACTTATTCTTATCGTGCATCTTTCCCATACATAATTGCTAAAATTAACTTTGTGATGAATTGTCAAATCTCAAATTGTCCTCACAGCTAGGAACTTCACTGAGCTTTGATTCTGCTACGTACGTGACTCGTAAGCCTGTTTGGAATTTTGACAAATGATCACGCCTCATAATTTATAATTGGATACCTCTAGAAAGTTGAAAGTGCCCTCTTGAAAGCATAATCCTGGAATCTATTAGCCAGAGCAATACTTGTTGGTACTGTTTAAATCAATTAATAATTAATTAAACTGTTAAGTGGACGGTGTGTTGGATTAATTAATCTTCGTAGGTTGATGGGCTACAAAGACCCCGGTGAGTATACAAAATTGGATTTGGAAATAAAATAACACGAGAGGATATCATCTATGATCTGTAACACCCACCACATGGATGATAATGGAGAGCTAAACAATGCTTGTTTAAGTGCCAATATTATTGTATGGTGGATTTGTTACCGTGCTTTATACTTGTAGACGTAAATAAATATCTTGTCCAATAATGAACCGTAATCCTCATCAAGATTTGTAGAATAAAATTTTGAAAGTAATCTTATTAATATTTGTTGTATAGCATATCTTAATCCATACTTTATTAGCTGAAAATTGGGCACAGTATTTGATTTGATTAGAAACGACGAAGATAGACATTTTCTAGCATGCGTATTATTTTACGGTTTGTCTAATGGGTGCCTTGTCCATTAAAATATATTTCCAGTATTATATTTTTAAAAATATAAGATTAATTAGGAAAAGTAAATAAATACAAGGGAAGGTAGCCTAGACTAAATACGGAAAGTATATAAATGCAAAAGAGGATAATAATTATTAGTATTCATATATATATATATATATTTATATATTTATAACGAGCTAATTACACCTCAAAAGTAAAAGTGGATTTTCTCAATAAGGTTACCATGAATCACATTGGTGGAATCGATGGAAACTATTCAGGATCCAATAACATTACAAGCGAACCATAAGTGGTGGACTTGAGGAAAAGCAAGTAAATCCATTAGGCCATTGCTCGAAGGTCCAAGTTTGATTAAACTCTAATCTTACATGATTACTGGTTTATGGATAATTGCACATACTTCACAACGGATCGTGGAACCAAAAAACATATACTCCAGAATTGCGTCGAGGGCAACAAGTCCAAGGCTTTGATTGGATTGTGAATTTTTGCAGGAAAATTCTGTCAATACATTTTTTTATTATATACACGATATAGTTACAATCAATTCAAGACCACCTTGACGTGAGGCTAAACAATTGTCCGCTGCCCGTAAACCTTTCCCCTACCCAATCTTTACAAAAATTTGAAATAGGCTTGAAAATTTTATAAAATTTTAGGTTTCTCTCACAATTGCCTCCCCTCAATTTTTTTTAAAAAAAGCTTTTATCTCTTGACATTGGCCCCTTATAATTTGGAAAATAGTCACCTCTAAACAGCAAATTTCTTTCTTTTAATCATCTCTTCTACGGTCCAGTTGTTTCAAAGCTATTAATTCAGATACATATAATTACTACTTGAATGAGAAAAATTATAGGAAGTAGAACAAAAACCCATTTTTTTTTTAAAAATTTTAAGTGTACAATCTTACCACCACTGAGCCCAAGTCTTGGCTCTACCACTAATTACAGTATATTTTTCTATAAAAACTTCAAAACATTACAATCCAAACGAGCTTATAGTATTAATGTCTTTAATGGCGTGGCTGAATGCAATTCCCTGATCTGTGAATGCGGGCTTTGTCCGGTTATAATTTTTTTTCCCCAAAGGAGAGTTCAAGCGTTACAAGGGAAGAGGAAATGAGAAGATTTGAGAATTACTTATTTTAACGGAGCATTGCAGCGAATGGTTAGTAGGTAGGAAAGCATTTATCTGGACTTAAAGTCTCACTAGTCACTAGCATTGGGTTCAGGCCCAATTCAAGTTGACTATCTCGTTCGTTTCAAAGGCCCAGCCGCCGTGGTGGTAGCGTGCTTTTTAACTTGCGTGTCCAAAACCAAAAGTAACATGAAATTTTCCTTCAAAAGTAAAGCGTCTCCTCCATTTTATTTTTGTTTTTGGTAAAACATTAAAGCATATGGTTTGGTCTTTTTTGTTTTTTTTTTGAGTATTCTAGGAAAGTTGCACAAGTGCATGTTCATATCATTTGTGTAAAAATAGATTGCTGTATTTTTTTTTTCTTGAACTAAAAATGAATATGACTAGGTGTATAATCATGTTCATGAGAAAATTAATTACAATCCTAATAAATATGCATTATACTTCTTAATAAATATTATCACATTGTAATAAATTTATGTATACGAGTTTTTAAAGAATAATTTGGCAGTTTAATATTTGGAATGCATTAATCTTTTTGAAGTGAATATGAAGAATATGTAGAAACATTATTGATGAATTATTTATGCATTTAAAAATAACCACACTTAAAAATATGCCGTGCTGAGGTATGGGCAAAATACTAGTTAAAATTATTTTAGATACACAAACCATTAATCAAAGACTTTTGGACAAAAACCATTAACTCATAAAGATAGAAAAACAAAAAGAAAGAAGTCTCTTATGCATTAATTATGATTTCATTTTTTTTTTATATTTAATGGGTTCAACTTCATCTCCCAATCTTAAAATTTCTTCTTGTTTAACTCGCAATCAAAATTTTATTAGGCTGATTTAATCTAAATAGACAACTCTTTGACATTCTTAAAATTCACAAAAAAACTCCATTTTTGTGTAATTCGCATAAGCCAATCAATTAGCCACATCACCACTTAAATGTGCAAAAACAAATCTTATTGTGGATGGAACTAATTTTGTCGAGTAGGCGAATTTTAGATACCTACAAAGTACAAACCTCTATAAAGAAGGTCATGACATATTTATTCAGCCCACCGCTCCATGGCTCCATTTCAAAGTTCCGGACTTTCAGGGGACATTTTAGAATTTTATTAAACTTCCGGGGCGTAACAACTTTGCTCTTTCCGACCCCAAAAGATTTAACAATTACATAAAAAGGAATGTTTAATTGTAAATTGGTCCTGTACACATGTATCTGCCAGGCTTCCGCCTTTACGTGAATTCAACGTTTTCAACTTATCAAAAAAGGTTACATGACGTAAAAAATTAATTCAACCTTCACAGAGATTTCATTCCCAGATCTTGGATACCCTAAACCCTTAGAAACAGAAAAACTTAAACGAAAAGGGGAAATCAAATTGATATTCACTGACAAATTCATCCTTCCGATCAGGTAAAATCTCATTTTCCGGTTCATTTCAATTTACCGTTAATGGACTTCTAAACTCGTCAATTTGAGTTCTATTTTTGTTGCTTTAGCTTGAATTAGATTCTGATTACTTTTTACTTTGTCGGTGAACTTTGTGAAGCTCACAATTTTTTTTTAAAGTAGTATATGATCAGGTAGCTCCGGATTGATTAAGCTTGTTTTGATTGTCGGTTTTTGTTGGAATAGGAATAGTTTTGTGTGGTTTTAGAGTGATGTTGGGCTGCAAATTTGATTTGTGGCTGTTGGAAGTCTTGACTTGATAAGTGCTGAGGCCTCTGGAAGCATGAATTTTGTCAAGGGAGTTGCTGACCTTATCCGGAGGACATCGGCTGGGCAGAGTGGAGACTTTGCTTCGGCGTCACGGTCGGAGAGGTTTTCTCTCCCTTCTCCAAAAATTCGATTCAGGTACTGGAATACCCGTTGATCATGGTCTATTTTCCTTCAAACTGTGTACATTAGATAGTGGAATTGGAATTATATGCTTGTTTGTGTTAAATTGTGTGTTCAGTAATAAAATCGCAATGCTCATGCCATGTGGTTATCATTTTACCAAGATGACAAGGTACTGAATAGAATTTGATCTACTGAAGCTTGCGGAAGAGGAACTAAAAGTGATATTTTAGAGTCATCGGTTGGCACCTTTTGAAATTGAATGATAGGTTAAAAGGTGCAATAATTTAGATGCTTGGTTCAAAAAAGTTATGGTCTTGATTTTGCCCAGTGTTTGTCAACTCGTAACAAGAAAATTATGCTGGGGATGTAGGATGAGTGTTGTTGGGATGACCTTGATTAAACACATGATGACTTTGAATGAATTAGGATATGCTTAGGATGATCTTTTGCCAGTAAGCCTACTGTGGTCAATCATGGAGAATCAAGATTTGAGGGGGTTAGGAGTAGGCGTTAGGTAATTGATACACTTTTAGCATACACACTGAACGTACTTTTGGTTCAAGTTACAATTTTTTTTTTTTTCAAAATCCTGCCATCCTTTGCCCTGAGAACTAGTTTTTGATTTTCTGTTATTTAATGTGGTTAATTTATCTTTTGTATTTTTTTCCTATTAATAGCTTCTTGATAATTGAAAAACTTGAGATACAAAACCAATGAGTGCCATCCTATCAGGGCTTATTTGCTTCATGATTGGATAGGATGGCATTTCTGATCTTGGGAAGGTTAGTATTGAGCATTTTTTTAGGTTCCATTGACCCTTGCTTGTAATCTGCACAGTATTCAAGAAAGGGTATCCAGAACAGAGATTTATCCTGTCTAACTTTTGGTCAGGCAGCTGCCTCCACCCCCCAACCCAAAAAACTAAAAAAAATAAAAGAAAGAAATAGGAAACCACATCATTTAATCATTTATTGTACTGCTAAAATTACCAGATCAAATCACCATTACTGTTGTTTCACAAATATTATAGGTATCATCCTTTAGATCAAAAAAATCTGTACATGCTTATGTGGATAAAATTTCATCTTTTGTGAGTTTAATTCATTTTAACGTCTTTAGGAAATAGAGAACATGAAGTTTGGCTAATGAGCTTCTGTGCTCATTTAGGGAACCTAGGTTTAGTCTGGGGGTCAACTATTTTTTTCCCTAATTTTTAGTTACTAGTGTTGGCGGAGTTAGGTTTGTATAAATTGCCTTGTGAACTCTAGTGCACTTAGTTCTACAGAATAAAAGCACTTTGTTGAGAATACTTTACAAGGGTCAAAACACCCATTTTTTTTGGAGATCAGCTGATTAGAGGAAGATTATTACACAAAGAAAAAACCTGAGATGGCATATCTTGCTCTATTTGAATAATTTGGAGAGAGAGAAACTGTAGATCCTTTGGGACTTTGAGAATTTGCTTTGGATATCAAGAGCACTCTGATGTTTAATGTATTTCTGGTTTAGGAGGAGAAATTTTTTAGGAGAAACGAAAAAAATTATTTCGCCAACATAAGAGAAAGAGGTCCAATGCATTTTGTTATGTTGGACATGGCTCTGTTACTTTGATTTATCTTTCTACTTGCAAATCCTATTAATATTTAATTTAATAGTAGTAGTTTGTTCATTACTTTATCTTGTTTGTTTATTTCCAATGGTTGATTTTAGAATCTTCTCTTTTTTAGTGAGGTTGGTGATGAGGCAATCCTGAATACCTTATGGGACAGATATGATAATTCCTTCGATAAGGTACATATGGGAATTTCTTGTCGTTGTTGCTTTATGACATTGTTGTCACTTGGTAGATTTAAAATTGGAGCTCTATGTATTAGGACTCTGAATGATAGGCAACATTTGAAATTTTGAGAATTTATGAAGATAGAGTATTAGAATTTTCCCTGAACAAGTCAAATTAATCTTTTTCTTCTTTGATGCTGATGTGAAACTTTTGGCGTGTGCAAAGCTCTGGCTTTGGTTTGTCAAATGCAATTTGTTTGGTTTTCATCTTCTAAGTTCAGACCAAAGCTGATTCAGTTTTGAAATGTCAAGCCAGTTTCTTAAGTCCCAAGACAAAACAGTCTTCAAGGGAGGTAATTAGAAAACACAACCAAATATGAATTATGTACTTATGTGAAGTTATAAGAGCATTTAATGTCAAAAGACTTGTATATTTGGGGACAACAGGATATTGGCCAATGGTAAAATGAGGTTTTATTCTCAGTGCCTCCATACCCTTTCCATTTCTCCCTTCACTAAACATAATGAAGTAGCTTTTTGCCTAGGAAAGATGAGGTTCGCTATCTCACCGATCAACATATCACAACTGAAAAAAATTCTTTGTTGATGCTCTAGAATTCTCACACAGCAATAAAGGAATGTAATGTCTTACTGACCGAGTATTATTTCTGACCGAGATAGCTTTAGTTTCTGGATGTTGATCTTTCATACATCCCTTTGAATCCAATATCTGAGTTAGATTCCTGCTATTCCAATCTGCCAATGTCACATAGTAAGCTTAAAGTGAAACCCAATAGTGCAGCCACGTTTGAGTCTGAATTTAAACTGCTACTGATTAATACACATCAATTTACTTTGTTTTTAGACAGCTAGAAGGACTGGTTCCATTCCATCCTGATTATTTCAAATTACTACTTTCACCTTTGGATTGAAGCTATTGTCCTTGAGTTTCAATGCTTTGGTCTAAGTTAAGCCAGATATCTTCTTGCTCCAGGTGTTTGCAATTTTATGCCTTTTGTCAGCTTTCTTGATTTTGTGGAACTTTGGAATTTGTACTGGTATACAAGCTTGATTTAGGCTTTTCCATTTAGCTATCTACCTATGTTAGTTCCTTTCCTTGTAAATCACTTGAAGAGTCAATGTCTATTTAGGCATGAACTTAACTTCCTGAACCATGATTCTGCTCAATTTCTTACGTCTGTTTTTTGGGCTTGAAACTGTGAGATGCAAATTTCTTCCTTTTTCCCTTTATTAATCCTTTTTTTTGGGGGGGGGGGGGGACGGGCGAGGCTATGGAGGATTTTGGTAGTCTGCTGGTGCTCTTTCCTTGCTTTAGTCTTTATTGAAGTGAATCTCGTCTCTAATCTTATGTCTTGCAGGTGGAAAAAAGGAAGTTATTTTATGTTTTTCTCAAGCAATTTTTGATTGTATACCGGAACTGGGAACCACCTAATGTGGGCCAATCTCCTGATCATGCCTCCTCCGCCTTACCTGTGGAATACTCAGCACATCCAAGTGATGTGGTGATTGGATGCTCAAATGGCCATCCTTCTGAGATTATTCATGTTTTAGCTGAAGAAGTGACACAAATAACGGCAATGGTTACAGAATGTAAGTTGATTCTATATCTGTTCTCTGAGGATTGATCTGATCATCTATCTGGGGCTAAATATTTGAGAGTATATTAAAAACTCATGAATGCTTCCACCTCCAGAATCTTGATCTTTAATTGAACAGTTAAATTTGTCTGAATTCTTGCATCAGTTTGGGGAACAGGGCTACTTTTTGTACTCCCTTTTGCTTTACTTACTACATAACAATCACATTGCTTTTCTCAATCTGTTTCTCCTCTCCTTAGAGTTCTATTGCGACTTAAAACCATCTTTGGATTTTTCAGTTTATTGTACTCCTGTTTTCTCAGCTTTGCCACTGAGCATTTTGCAGGCATAACTGCTTCTGTTGACCTTCAGTATATAGTGAAGTGTTTTACAGAATCATAGGTTTGCATGCTTGTTTTTCGAGAATTTTGTGGAACTTATTGTTATTCAATGTTAGTGGAGAAAAATGGAATCCTCTAGACTGTGTTATTGGGATTGTCTTCTTGTTTGAGTAGACGTGTTTGTGGGAACTTTTTGCTCTAATTTGCATGTAATCTCTTAAGTATAATGTTGTTCAGTCAGCTTTGTTTAGTCCATTCGGAAACTTATCGAGATTTTACAGCTTTTGTCACATAATTAAGTCACGTCATTCTTTTAGTAGCATTCTGAAATTCCAAATATGGTGTTTTGAGGTACTTATTTTCCTCCTAATTATTTGAGTTGTCCAATCAGGCACAGCTAATTCAGGAAGTCATACGAGCACTATCATGTATGAGGGGTTGCCCGTGTTAGATGCTTTGGCTGTTATCACTCGGTCGATGCATAATTGCAGAGTTTTTGGCTTTTATGGTGGTGTTCAGAAGCTTACAGCATTGCTGAAAGGTACAAGTATTGGTTTGTGCGACTTTTCTTTCCGTTTTATCGTAGTAGGTGCTTATTGAAGAACTTTGTCTCTCCCATCTGGAAACAGAAAGCCATGTGCAGTTTAAATTTTGTTTGTCTCAGTTTTGCATTATCCCTATTGCACAAACGAATCATAATTTGTCATCTGATTTTATTTGCAGCTTTTTTTTTTGGTGTTTTTGTTTTTGGTGGGGGAGGGGGGTGCGGGTAGGATCTTATATTTCAAGAGGCTTAGAGGATTTAATCGAACAATGACCCCTTTGATTGTTCCAAAAAATCCCAATATTGCACCAAGCTTAGCCAGCCAGTATAATGTTTAACTATGTAGTGCAATGGGGAAAATAGATGGAACTATTCAACAGTATATATCTAACTGCAAGAATCTTTTACTTGAGCAATTCTTTTAACTCATTTGGTTTTCTATCCCTTGAGACAGTACTTGAATGCACTGGTTAAACATCATCCTAAAAAAGTGATGTTGGATAAACTTGATGATAATGTGAAGTTATGCTTTTTATATTAGTTTTGTAGTACTCATAGCTTTCAAATCTGTTCCAAGAAGATTTAAGGTGATCTTCTTGCCATAGAAAATTTATGTATTTGAGAAATGGCGGATCCTGTTGTATCATTTCTATGTAACATTGGCTTTCCAGGAACATGAGTTTGAATTGCAATTTTCGTGGTTTATTTTCAATACTAATTCATTTATGCTCCTTTAGCTGAATTTGCTGACAAACAAAGTTTATTATTCAATATTCTACAAGTATGGTAAATTGTTATCTGATTAGAAACAGAAGGAGAACCTAGAATAGGACAATGACGTTTAAGGAGGGGTGGCAGACAACGAGGAAATGTTTCAGAGCTCTAAAACCTTGCTTAAAGGTTATAACTGATCAGTCAAATTAGTGCCTATTTTCTATCATGGCCATTAATTTTCTATTGGTTGTTTGAAATAGAGTGTTTTTCTGTTTTCAAAATCTTGAGTAAGAGAAAGTGGATTATGATGTTAGATGCTTGTAGTTTCATGAAAAGTTTTTCGTTGCACTAGTATAGACTGCTGTCAATTGGACATCCTCAATGGTAAATGTTAATTTCTTCTTTGGTGTAATTATCCTTTATAGCCTTTTTGTTTTGCCCTTGGAAGAAACGTTGATCATGCTGATTGCCTAATTTGCAATTTTGGTGTGCTAGGCAGTTCTCCATTGTACATCTTCTGTAATTGTTGATTATTTGAAGTTGGGAAGGAAGCCGCAGACCTGTTTCTCTGTTCCTAGATTTATTTGTTAGTCTTTTTCTTTGGGAAGACGGTCTTTTTACTTTTTCTCTTATTTTTGGGATTTTATAACTCTCAGTGGACTGTTTACGTATTCTAGCACCATCGAGATTAAATACTACAAGAAAGAAAACTATCTTAGTGATTCCCTTCTACTTGATTGCTGCTTCCTTTTAGTTGTTTGTTTCAATCCTTATTTTGTCTGTGGGTCTTCATTAATTCAGAACATATACTTAACCTCGTGGGATGTTTATATTTCAGCTACTGTTGTGCAACTCAAGACCATTAGTAGTGCTCTTTCAGCAGATGAAAGTTTGCCAACCTCTCTTGTCGACAAGTCCGTAATTTTGCAGAAGATACTAGTTCATGTGGTGTTAGCGTTATGTAGCTTTATTGACTTGCATTCTGGTGAATATGAGAATACTCAATTGAACAACAGCAGCTGGGTGTTTTATGAACCAAAGACTGGTGCAACATCACCTCAATCTTCTACTAGTGTAAAGGCTCCTTCTCCTGAAACTTTGTTGCAGTGGCATCATAGGGCCATTGTTTTACTCATGGAAGCTGGTGGCCTTAATTGGTTAGTAGGTAAGGTACGCAGTTTCTTGTTTATAATGTTTTAAGTACCTAGTCATTTTCAGCTTGTGGAATACATAAATAGTCTGGAAACTTGTGGCTTTGCCTCATAGTTTGATGTGGTATTGTTCTTTCTGGTATCCAATGCATGAGATCAAACACATCATAGCTGATTGATATACAAATTGGAGGTTGAATAAGCCTTTAAAGGTTTGTGGGCTGAGAGTTGAGTAGGAAGTTGTGCAACTTTTGAACCTGGTACTGGAGTTGATTGTGATTATTTGGTTACTCGTCTGTACCTCTAATACTTCTGAATCCAATCATCATATTTCCTTCTATATGTTCGAGTTCTGTTTGCTCTCTCTCTTTTAAAACAGTGATTCTTAGTCCAATCTAGTGCGCAGTTTTAAGGAATTAAATTAATAAGCACTCTTCTTCCTGTCTTCTTTCTGGAGGCTTATGGACATCAACTGCCTCTCTAAGGCCTTCAATAGTTGGGGGGTTGCGGAGCCACTGTGGGTCTGTTTGGTTAGCTTGATTTGCCAAAAAAATTCCAAATATTATTCAGCTTGCATCATAAACACAAATTTCAACCACCTTTTTATCTCACGTACATCACATCACAAAAGTGCTACAGTGTTATTCCAAATAATTTTTCCAAATAATCTCCTATCCACGCACAGCCACTGTTATCTCCTCTTGGCGAGTATGGCACGCACTCCTTAACATGATCATGCTCACTGTTTGGTCTTATGTTGCATGCATATTTCGTCCATGAGTCCAGGTTGAAGTTCAAGTACGCAACTTTGAAGTACTAGTGTGGATGCTGTAGAATTAGGTTGCAATTTCACTTTATTTTGCTGCATAAAAAGGGGGGGGGGGAGAAAGTGGTTGACATTGTCTGCTAGACGTGTAAATTAATTTTCTTCTGAAGTGTGAGAATAGTTAACTACTGTTTGATGAGAGATGATAAAGGCAAATTGGTAAGCAACTAGCTTTTAGAGTATTATTCTCTCACCAATGGTTGAGATGGTCGAGCACTGCAGGAAGTTACTATAGACTTTTGTGTTTATTGGATTACTGGCTCTAGCAAGCCGATTAAGGCAGCTGCAGGAAGCTAACTTTTGCATATGCGCTTCAAGTACCTGAGATCTACATAACAGCAGAGAGGGTTTTGCTTTTACTCCAGGTTTTTTTTTTCGCAATAGAGTCCCTTGAAAGAATCAGAGGTTCTTCCTTCTTTTCATATATGTTAAGCATATGGATGTTTAGATAGCCCGAGCAATCAAAGGTTGGCCTTTGTTTCAAGGACCTTTTAATTTTTTTTTCAAGCTACTTAATTGTATCAAAAGGTGAATTATCTTTTCTGGTGCGTAAGATGATATAAAGCCATGGAAAATGAAATTAAATCAGTCTCCGCTGATTTTTGTTTCTATGGTTGCTTTTTTTTCTTTTCTTTTAATTAAGATTCTTTTTCCATTCTCTTAAGTTTCAACTGCAAATTTTGTTGCAGAGCTTCTGCGTGTGTTGAGGAGGTTAATCATGAAAGAACAGTGGATTGATCTATCACTTCAGTATTTAACTCTCAGAACTCTTAAGATGTCATTAGCTGATAACCCTCGGGGTCAGAATCATTTTCGTAGTATAGGAGGACTGGAGGTTTTGTTGGATGGATTGGGAGTTTCATCAAACAATGCTATTAGACCAGGCAATTCCTCATTCCCTGGGGTGGTGAGGTAATGCTTTTGAATTGATAGGTTTTTTGTGTTCTTCTCTTTCTCCTGTTGAGGTTTTTATATTTTTATATTTTATTTTGATTTTAATTTTTTAGATGCTTGCTGAATGTTAGCTTACACTTTCTTTGTAGCTGTTGCAAAGTTTCTATTAGTCCTTTGTTTGGTGAATTTTTCATTGTGGATACCAACCTTATTTTGTTTTAATGATCAGAAAGAATTTATGTCTCCTGAACTTTTTGAAATTCTTGGCAAAAGAATGTGTTTTTCTTGGTAATTCTGGCAGTGTTATTCCATTTCTCTTGCTGACTTTGGAGTTTTGAGAAGTTGGAGATATTGTAAATGTGTCAAGTGGATAGACTTCTTTTGGATTGTGCTGATTTCTAGAAACGACAGACTTTCATATATCTTGGCTTTCTAATAAAAAAACATGGAACTAGTTTGCTGCTGGGTTGTGGCCTTAGCCCCCTTTGAATCTATTAATTTCAAAATGTTTATTTAAGAACGTTTGATATGTTTCTCACTTCCTCTCCTCTGCCCTTGTCCTTGCCATTTGAATCAAGAATTTTCTTAGTGTCATGATTCAGTAATAATGCTTTTTGATTCTTGTTATGCAGTTGAGAATATGTATTTTGGGAGAAAAACATCTAGCAACCATATTATGAGTGACCAGCTAGTATTTATAGGAGTACAAACCTAACAAACTATTTACAAGAATACCCTTACAATTTTATTATCTACAAGAATACTTATATTCTCTTAATACTCCTCTCAAGTTGGAGCATATATATCATAAGCATCCAACTTGTTACAAATGTATTTCATCCTAGAGTTCCCTAAACTCTTGGTAAACAAATCAGTCAATTGATCTATAGACGGTACATGAGATGTCTTGATGACTCTATCAAGCAATTTCTCTCGAGTGAAATGACAATCAACTTCAATATGTTTTGTCCTTTCATGAAACACTGGATTAGATGCAATATGAACAGCCTCCTGATTATCACACACTAAATTCATAGACTGTTTATGCTCAAACCCAATTTCAAGTAATATGCTCTTCAACCAAATCAACTCACACAGTGTGAGCCATAGCGCGGTATTCAGATTCTGCACTTGATCTGGAGACAACTGTTTGCTTCTTACTCTTCCATGACACTAAATTATTACCAACAAACACACAATATCTTGTGGTCGATCTTCGATCTGATGCAGAACCTACCCAATCTGCATCACTATATCATTTAATATCAGTGTGTCCATGATTTTGATACAGCAACCCTTGTCTAGGAGCACTCTTAAGATATATGAGAATTCGTATAATAGCATTCCAACGACTAGTACGAGGGGTATCAAGAAATTGACTCACAACGCTCACTGCAAACGAAATGTCAGGTCTCGTTATAGTGAGATAATTTAATTTACTCACAAGTTTTCGATATTGCCTAGGATCATCTAGTAATGCATTTTGATCTCCTAATAATTTCACATTAGGATCCATAGGAATATTCACAGGTCGGCAATCTAACATCCCAACTTCACTCAGCCTATCGAGTATATATGTCCTTTGACATAAATAAATCTCATATTTAGACCGAGCTACCTTAATACCGAGAAAATACTGTAAATGACCGAAATCCTTTGTCTGAAAATTTATATGCAGATTGGATTTAAGTTTCTGGATTCTTATAACATCATCACCTGTAATCACAATATCATCCACATAAACAACTAATAAAATTTTATCAACATTAGAAAGCTGATAAAATACAGAGTGATTTACTCCACATTTTAGTAGACCGAACTCCATCACAACACTACTAAACCGGCCAAACCAAGCCCTAGAAGACTGCTTCAATCCATATAAGGATTTTTTCAGACGACAAACCAACCGTGAATTTTCCTCCTGAACAACAAATCCAGGAGGTTGTTCCATATATACCCCTTCTTCCAAATCTCCATGTAGAAACTTATTTTTCACATCCAACTGATGTAATGACCAATTATAAGTTGCTGTCAAAGAGATAAGAAGACGAACAGAGGTAATCTTTGCAATAGGAGAAAATATTTCTAAATTGTCGATTCCATACACCTGAGTAAATCTTTTAGTTACCAGATGAGCTTTCAATCTATCAATAAAATCATGAGGCTGCACTTTTATAGTGTATACTCATTTACAGCCAACAACAGGCTTACTAGAAGGAAGAGGGATAAGATCCCAAGTATCATTTTTCTCCAAAGCAAACATCTCTTCTTGCATAGCTAATCTCCAACCAGGATGATTGAGAGCATGGATAATAGATTTAGGAATGGATACAGAATCAAGTGAAGCAACAAAAGAAGAATATGACAGAGAGAGACGAGAATAAATACAAAATTAGAAATAGGATAAGTACAATGTCTCTTACCTTTGCGTAAAACAATAGGAAGATCTAACTCATAGGAGGGCATCATACCTGGATTTGAAGATTGAGAGGTAATTGGTGAAGTGCTTGGCATATCAGGAGCATTCTCAACTACAGAATGACGAGAATAAACTTGAAGATTTGGACGAGATAATCGAGTTGTGGAATCTGGTGGACTAGATAATTTAGGTAACAAAGATGAAGGGGCTGGTAAAATAGGAGAAGGAAAAGAGGAACACTGGTCTGACTCACAGGGCATACCTTGTTTTATAAAATAAGGAGTGGATTCAAAGAAAATAACATCAACACAAGTAAAACAACGATTTAAAACTGGACTGTAACATCCATACCTTTTTTGCGCTCGTGCTTATCTTAAGAAAATACATATAATAGCACGAGGATCTAATTTATCCACCCTAGGAGCAAGTTGATGAACGAAACACACATCCAAAAATACAAGGAGGTAATTTAAATACAGGTTCATGAGAAAAAAGAATGGAGTGAGGTAATTGGCCTCCAAGAATATTGGATAGCATACGATTAATTAAATATCATGCAGTTAAAACTGCATCACTCCAAAATTGTTTGGGCACATTCATGTGCAACAAAAGTGTTCGAGCAATTTCGATTAAATGTTGAATTTTTCTTTCAGCAACTCCATTCTGTTGTGGAGTGTAGGGACAAGAAGACTGATGAAGAATACTAGATTTAGTCATAAAGGTATCAAAAGGAGTGCAAAAATATTCTTTCGCATTATCACTGCGAAGTATATTTATAAGCACACCAAATTGATTCTTTATTTCTGTAACAAATGCACAAAAAATAAAATATAGTTCTGAACGATCTTTCATTAAATAAAGCCATGTAACTCTGGAAAAATCATCAACAAAGATTACAAAATATTTAAAACCTAACTTTGAAATGACTCGATTAGGACTCCAAACATCAGAATGAACTAACAAAAAGGGTTTAGAAACTCGTTTATTGACTCTAGGGGCTAAAGAAACACGATGATGCTTTCTTAACTGACAAGACTCACATTCTAATGATGACAACTAACTCAAAGTAGGAATCAACTTCTTCAAATTTTGTAGAAATGGATGATCCAAACGACAGTGAATTTCAAGAGGAGAAATAGTAGCAGGACATGCAATCGGATCATTGGAGTTGAGAAATAAAGACCATTATGCTCATGCCCTCCACCAATTGTCCTCTGTCTTTAAATCCTGAATGACAACAAAATCAGAAGAAAAAGTAACTGAACACTGTAGAAATTTAGTAAGCTGACTAATAGACATTAGATTAAAAGGTAAATTGGGTACGTAAAGAACAGAAGACAGCGGAAGAGATGGGTTAATTTCTACAGTGCCTAGTCCTTTCACTTTAGTTATAGATCCATCAACTAAAGTAACATGAGAAAAGGAAGTAGACTCTTAAAATTAGAAAAATTTATAAAGGTACCTGACATATGATCAGTAGCCTCGGAATCAATAATCCATGAGTCAAAATTAGATGATGTGGAGAGACAAGCCATAGCATAACCTTTTTGTGCTAAAGAAGCAGAGGGAAGAGATGCGTGATTTGCAGTTTGGTATTGCAGAAATTTGACATAATCTTTCTCGGATATAGTAAAAGTCTTCTGGGACCCTTGTGCTGAAGAACTTGATTCAGCTTATTCAGTGGTAACCACGTTAGCAAACCGAGAAGGTTTTCCAACTAAATCCCAATAAGTATCACGAGTGTGATTTTTCCAATCACAATGAGTGCACTCACGGGTGCCTTGGCCTCCACGGCCTCCTTGACTTCTTCTTTCATGAGAGCCACGTCCAAAGCTAAGTTGCTCACGTCCAGGACTAAGTTGTTCTATTCGATTGTTGTTAGCAACTAAAGCAGACTTGTCATTAGTTGGAGCACCATCACCCTGTGCATTGTCCTTAGATGCAGAACGTAAGACACATGCACACGCCTCTGCAAAGGACGGTAATTGTTCACCTACTAAAATTTGAGATTTGATTGGTTCAAATTTTGGCTTAAAGCTAGCCAAGAATTTGAGCACAAGCATTTGCTTTCTTTGCCTTTGCATAATTGTAACATCAATTGAGAGAGGCATTACAGCATTCAATTCTTTCGAAATTCGCTTGAGATCAGCAAAATATTCAATTACTGTCTTGTTATTTTGTTGCAACTGAAAATACTCCAAAGAAATATCATACATCCGTGAAAGATTACTGCAATATAGTAACCGGACATAATCCCAAACTTCTTTTGTTGTTTCACAATGAGAACATATGTAAGCAATTCGTAGTTCCATAGAATTTCATAGTGCTCCAAGAATTTGGGCATCCTCTTGAATCCACATTAGTTTCTTGTTATCCTCTATAGGAGAGTCATCTGTGAGATATCGTTGCTTTCCTAAGCCTGTCAGATAAATCTTAACAGCTTTTGACTACTGTTGATAATTAGTGTCATTCAATTTTCAATTAGTGATTTGAGGCATTACCATTGGCATAATATTAGTGGATGTCAGGATATTTTTTGATAAACTTTCAGCCATAGCGAATAGCACTTCAAACCAAAAAACAGTCAAAATTTGTGATAAACAGTACCTTGGAATAGTATGCGTGAACAGTATGCGATGAACAGGACTTTTGTTAGATGTTTAACCCTAGTCCTAGGACTTTAGCTCTGATACCATGAGAATATGTATTTTGGGAGAAAAACATCTAGCCACCATGTTATGAGTGACCAACTAGTATTTATAGGAGTACAAACCGAACAAACTATTTACAAGAATACCTCTACTAATTTATTATCTACAAGAATATTTATATTCTCTTAAAAGCAACATTGCAAGTAAATGGCTCCAATTCAACCATTGAAACTTTTCCTTTTTTGCCTCCTGTTCCTGTTTTACTTGATTGTGTGGTATTTGCATCCTGAAGAGTTTTTACATTATTTTGTTCCCTGTTATAGCATCAATTTCAGTTTTAGACTTTGTAACCAAAATAATTTTTGAAAGTGTGCCCCTGAATGGCCAAACTGAACTCAACTGGGTCGATTATCTTGTTTTATAGGTAGTCGTGCTTTGGTATAGCATTGTGTGATACAACATTTGATGTCACTTAAATTTATTTTCTTTCGTCATTTTCACTAGCCACTGATGTTGTGGGTATTCTCATTGCAGAACCGAAAATTCCTTGCAGGCTATTTTCCAGCTGCACGTTCTTTCCTTGGAGATACTTAGAGAGGCTGTGTATCCTTTTGAACTCTGACATATTTGTATTTGGTTGCTTTTCATAATTTGCTTTACATGTTCAAGCAAGTATTCCAAGCCTTGTGAACTCTCACATAGTGCAAGAGTGCTTTAGAAATGCAGAAGACCGTGAAAATTAAATTGGCTCTTTTCTTTTTAAGTTTGCTTGACAAATAGGATTTACATAAACATGGAGTTGCAAAAATAAGCACTTTTGTGTTTACTTTTATGATTTTAAGCTCTTATCTCAGTGCTTTAATATAACTTTAGAAGATTCTTCATGCCCTTGGCATTTAATAGCTTTGAGGTTTTGCAAAAATTAGTCATGCCCTTAACCAGCTAACAGCTTTGGGAATATGAATAATTTGCAATTCCTGTCTGAGAATGGAAGAGTACAGAAGTTTGCTAATAGCTTTTGTTCGCTCGCATTCATGCTTCAAGATTACAAGCAGCAGGAGTTGAAAATGCTTGTACATGACGATGAGGATGTTAATGCAACCAAACTTCACGAGAAAGGGCTTTCTCCTCCAGCACCTGATTCACAAAATTGGAATCACTATGTTACGAATTTGATTGCAGTCCTTTGTTCTTTCCTTCTTGGTTTTGAAGATGCTATACATCAAAATCTTCAACCATCAACTAGTACAAGTACCTTGCCAGTTTCTTCAGCATATCTTGAGCTTTCAATAAAGTGGTTCTTGAGGGTGCTTCTTACAATATTCCCTTGTATTAAGGCATGCTCCTATGGAAATGAGCTGCCTAGCCACTTAAGGTGTGTAAATAAGTATCTCGCGTTTTCATCTCTTTTGCACCCAATTGCTGGCTTCTGCCAAAACTGCATGGAGCAGATACATAGAAAGGGGGAACAAAGGGAAGAGAGGTCACTCATCCAGTGGTTTTGTAGTTTCAGATTGTCCATGTGCTTGGCTCTTTATTTATTATTAGCATCTTTTTTCTCTTTCATATGGTTTATCTTAGGCCTATTTTTCCATATTTCAGTTTTTCCCTGACATTTACATGCTTTGTTATGTATTCTCTCTAGGATTTTTGTGTATACGCTGCAGCATTCTGTTCTTTTGACATTCCGGAAGATCCTTATTTTATTGCCTTCATCACTGGATGTGTTCCGGGTTGAGGGAGCGTGGGACTTTATTTTCTCTGAGAATCTTTTCTACTATGGCCCAACTGCAGTAGAATTCTCTGGTGATAACTGCTCCAGTTCTGAAGGTTTTATTATGAGAAGCAGACAGTTTTCTGGTTTCACTGGGAATGAGGGCCATATCAGTAGTAACGAAGTTGAAGTTCTCCAAGTGGAAGCAATTTCATTCCTGGAGCTGGCAGCAACTTTAAGTGGAATTTCACATAACTTGGTTGGTTCTTTCTTTCTGTGCGGGTCTCACATTAAATATTTCATCTGCTATTTTAGATTTTATAGATTTTGCCAATTGCCTGTGTTGTATCAGCTCTTTTTTGTTCCCTCCTCTTGGCTGCATGGTATATATGCTCTGATGTTAGAGATTATTGTCTTGTGTAAATCTGTCTTTCTTGGTTGTGAAGTGAGTAGAGGTACTCCTAGAAGATTTGACTGAGGTAAGGAACTTCTATTGGATGGCATGTCCTTGAAAATAAGATATCAAAAGATGGAAACTGTAGATCAACAGCAGACAGTGGAGCAACTTTTGGTTCACCACCAAATCTGCTTAGGCTCTAGAATACTTGATTGTTATGAATTGACATGGCAGTACAGATATTCCTTGTACGTCTTGTTGGTTGACTTCAAATGCCCCCAGGCAGGTCACAAGCCTGCTTTACTAGGCTTGGCAATATATTTGCCCGTCTCTAAATCCAAGAAGTTCAGGTCTGTATATTCATCACTCCTGTGATGTTTTCATTTGTTGTAGAGAGAGTTGTTCAATCACATGTTTAAAGGTTGATTGGGCATATGTAAGACCTGTTCACTGAACAGAATAAGATGACCACCTCCTGATCCAGGTCCACTCTAAGTTCCCCTTGTTTTGCATGAGATTCAGCGTCTGAATGTCGCATCAAGAGTACTTCACTGCTACTGTGAATTTTGTAAAATATTGTAGACAAAGTCAATAATCTGTTGATCTATTGATCTGTTAATCAATGTTCTGTGAATTTGATGACTTCTTTCCTCGTTACTTTTAATCTGTTTCTCTGTCTTTATCTTTTGGGTGACCCTTCATAGTCTTTACAGGATTGTGATTACAAAATCAATGCTTGTTTGTTTGACAAGTGCTATAATTCATTACTAAATTGTTGCTATGGAACTGTGTTTTTCTTCAATATTTTGTTCTTCTTTTTATCATGAATCCAAAACTAACTTTGGCATCTTTGTAATCCTTTTTCTCCTCAAGCATGTATTATGTTTAACTTGCAGAAAGATTTGCCTCCCTTCTCTTTGTAATCTCTAAACTGTATGTTCTTCATAAATTTCAGTCTGTATTTCCTTCTCTGCTTGTTTGTTTTTGTGCTCCAACAAGTCCTTTTCATTTTCTGGCAGGCTGAATGTTCAGTTTTACTGGATGCCCTTGAACAATCTGTTGCTAATCCTGAGATTGCTAATGTTCTTGCAAAGAGCCTTCTTCATGTAATGCAGCTTTCACCTGAGAAAACTGTTTCTTCTTTCAAGGCTCTTGATGCGATTCCTCGGGTGCTCAAAGTTGCTTCAATTCTGGCTCAAGAATCAAAAAGGCATTTGAGTTCAAGTTTTTCAGAAACTACTTCTGAGAAAATGGTCTTTTTAAACAATGGGATTTCTGATTCACCTAAAACTGTCCCCAGCTGGCACAAAAGTGTGGAAACCTGCCTTGAACTTTTTGCAGAGTATTTTGTCACAGATGATGCAAAAATTTATATACTCCATAGTTCTGCTTGCATCGATTGCTTGTTTGATTTATTCTGGGAAGAAGATCTGAGAAACCGTATGCTCAAGTACATTCTTGATTTGATGAAGGTACATTGTTTGGCTCATAAAAAATTTATTTAATGCTAGTCATCATTGTTCTCGCAGTTAAGCACCAGATGGATACTTACATCTGTTCAAGTATTCTATGTGACAGGTAGTTCCTTCATCTGAGGAGGATAGAAAAGCTAAATTGTATTTATCTTCCAAGTATCTTGAGACATTCACTCATGTGAAGGAACGAGAGATGAACTTTGCGGAATTGTCAGTTGATTTGTTAGTTGGGATGAGAAATATACTCTTGATGGATCAAATGGTATGTTAATCAGGTGAACCAAATCTGGTTTTTCTATTATCCATTTTTGTTCTTGTATTTATGCATGTGCTTTATTGCATTTATTCTTTTGCATGCGCTGTGTCATGATAAAAGGAATCGTCAGTCTCTGCTAAATATGTTGTTACCAGTTTTTGAAATAAAAAAATGCCTCTATAATATGATTTAGAAGTTAATTGGCCTCGGTCTTAGAATAGTTGCTGAATTATGTGACAATGATGAGACACCATGAGCTACTTTCAAGCGTCTCTTGCATGTTACCTCCTTGAACCATACCAGACTACTATGTTTGTTTTCTGGATACTATTACCCCCAACTGCATACAATATATCTCCTTCTTTACACAGGAAAGAAAGAAATATGTATATCAGTTGTCTCCAACATGGCACTGGCTTAATTACTTGCTTCCACACCACCTCTTTCACCATCTTTCACGTCCTGTTTTAAAACCTTGTCTGTCATATTCTCCTATGGATTTAGACAACTGAGGAAAATGACACACACACATGTTGTAATTGTCAGTTAAATGGATTGGGATTATGGTGAATGAGCTAATTGACTCTGATCCTTGCTATTGTTGCCCGTTGAAGCTTGGTATAGCGGGTCAAGGCATCTAGGTTAATTGTCAAGGTTTATTAGATATCCCTTGTACTGAGGTGGAATTGGGAGGTTTTGTGTTGGATGTGGAGGAAAGGAAGGACTGTACTAGCTAGTGACAGCAATGGGAATATGACTGCACAGGGTAGGCATTGGTATTGCAGGGTGAAGGGCTCGAACATATTTCATGTGGGAGGGCTGGAACATATTTCACGTGGGAGGGCCAAATTGTTTCAAATGGCAGTTGACTGTAGGTATGGGTTCTGGGGAATCAGGGGATGGTTGTTTGTTGCCATTGGGAAATGCGTAATTGATGAAGCTGTAGGAGATTTTTTTCCCTCTCGTATTTATGGGTGATTTGTATCTTATTTCCTTATTATCAGCAATATCGGGCTTTGTTTCGGGATGGTGAGTGCTTTTTGCACATTGTATCATTATTGAACGGCAACCTTGATGCAACAACTGGTGAGAAGTTGGTTCTCAACGTTCTTCAAACACTTACCTGCCTGCTCTCTGGCGATGATGCTTCAAAGGTGCCTGCTACTTTCCTTGCAGTTTTATGTAGTTTAAAACTTTGAAACTGAACTTTAGATTACAGTTCTCGTAGCTTGATACAAGTATAATTGAGCTTCTAATATGCTGTGGTTGAACATTGCACGGTTTTTTCCCTTCTCAACTCTAGTAGTCGCTGATGTGACTGTACTTCTTATCTTTGTGCCTTTTTCTGGCTGTGTTTGGTCAACTTTTTTGTTTTGCGTATCAAAAGATAACTCCTCATTTTTTCTGACTATGATTATTGTAGATTATACATGTCCCTGCATATCCAGAGAGAACTATATGTCTTTGTGGACAGGACAACATGAGCTGCTTTATAACTTAGCGAAGATTGAAAATATGTGTTATGACAATCTTGACAAGGCTGTGATTGATTTGAAAAGAATGCTCTTTGAAGGTCCATTTGAATCTAGAAAGTCTAGTTGGGAAACATTTCTGAAAAGATTTATTAAGAATTTGGTTGACACTTTTGTTTACTAGGCTCTGTGAGAAATAGGAAAGATGAACTTTAACAAGCTAGAAAGTAACTTTTTTTTTTTTTTGGGTTGGGGGGTGAAGGGGGGGGGGGGGTTAATTATTATAGGCCTGCGAATTCCTATTTGCTAAAGGATTGGAAATTGTAAATTCTAGTACCAAATTAACATCTATTGGTATTAAAGTGAAGAAGATTTGTATCTGAAATTATTAGGGTGGACACAAGTAAATAATATTGGCGTCAGTTGTCAAGCCTTAGCATAGACCATGCTGGAGGTTGGTTACAGTGTCTTTGTATTGGCCCAGTGTCTTAGCTGACACACTGGAGTTGGCTGCTGACACTTACAATTGAGTTGATCTTAGCATGGTCTTTCTTGTAATGCTCATAGCCTCTTCTTCTTCTTCTTTGTTTTTTTTTTTAAATTTAATTTTTCTGAAATAGGATAAAGAACAAAAGTTAAAATTTGAGTTTACAGATTATGAGCTGAGTACATACTAGTTTCTTCTAGATCAAGGACCAGGTTAGTGGCTGTGGACTTGGGTTTGGTGTAAATATTATTGAAATTAAGCTTGAATTGAGACCTTCTTGTTTAACTTGGCCCTGGGTTGGCCTATCCTTTCTTGAGCTTGACCAATTCAATCTTGGCCTCAATTGTTTACTTGTCCCATTAAATTAAGGGGTTTGGTCCTATCGTTATTTTGCTTAAGTTTTGTGTTGGGATTTTTTTAATTTGAAGGCCTTTGGTATGCTTATGGCCCAAATAGCTCTCAGGCCTTAATTGTCCATAGGTATGCTTCATATATTAAATATGATGCAGTGACTGCTTGCTAACATTTAATCATTTGTGTTCTTGACCAGCCTTGTAAGGACTGTTAGTTAACTGGTCTGTGTACACATATTCATGGGCTCTCTGGATAAATGACTGGCTGTACCTTACCTCCATATATTTGTTCTTTTCCTTTGCTGATTTTAAATTTTAAATTTGTCTAGGCTGCTTTTAGGGCTCTTGTGGGCAAGGGTTACCAGACTCTGCAGAGCTTATTGTTGGACTTCTGCCAATGGCAGCCAAGTGAATCACTTTTAAGTGCTCTGCTTGATATGCTGGTCGATGGAAAGTTTGATCTTAAAGCAAGTCCACTGATAAAGGTGAGTTTTCAAAGTTTTATTCAGAATATCGCCATTCTTTTGCCAGGTGGACCTTAGGCTCCTTTTGGAAAATGAACTTGGCCGTGTATGGGAATTTCACTGACCATTTAGCTGTAAGGCATGTTTTCTGGTTTCCTTGTACTAGTTGTGTGTAAAGTACTGATGATAGTTATTACTTTTCTATTTACAGAATGAGGATGTGATCTTGCTTTATCTTAATGTTCTTCAGAAGGTTGGTATTTCATATCCCTCATCGTGTTCCTGAGTAATGGACTTTCTGTCATTTTCTTTTTGAATGTCAGATTGCCTTTGTTTTAAAGTTCATTTGAGCCAATACCTAGTGATTTTCATGACTGGGCAGAGCAGTGACTCAGAGCGGTATAATGGGCTTAATGTTCTTCTTCAACTGCTACGAGATTCCATATCCAATCGAGATTCATGTGTCAGAGCAGGAATCCTAAACTTTCTTCTGGATTGGTTTTCACAAGAGGATAATGTTAAGGTGGTCTTGAAAATAGCGCACCTAATCCAGGTCACAGGTGGATATAGCATTTCAGGAAAGGATATTCGAAAAATTTTTGCTCTTCTCCGAAGTGAGAAAGTTGGAACTAGGCAGCAGTACAGCTCATTATTGTTAACCAGCATGTTATCAATGCTAAATGAGAAAGGACCTACAGCATTCTTTGATTTTAATGGGATTGATTCGGTAAGTCTAGTGGTGTCCTTGAATGCTACTTTAGAAGTTACATGGTGATAAATGTTTTTGCTCATTTATAAGAGAATATTAATGGATTTAAATGTTGAGATTGCACGTTTTATGAGCCCAAGAATACCTTTTTCATGTGCATCATATATGTGAAATTTAGTAATTATAGTAGTGATCTCTGAGATAGGGTGAACATATTTGCTGGAACTTTTTCCCCTTTTTCTAGAAGAGAAGATATAAGCATCCAATTAATAGGCTTTCCATAGAGTTTTTGCTATCCTCTGAAATTCATCATCTCATAGTTGAAGCCTAGTTCCTACTGTAAATAGTTTCAGATGTTCTCTATGACTGTTATGTACTTTGTTTATTATATACATTTCATAGTCGTACACTTTGTAGCAATGAAGGATTCTATTCTAGTCTATTCATCGACTTCTAGAGCAAATCTGGCTGAAGTTATAGATACATGTGCATTCGAGAGCTTGAGTTTAGCTGGCATGGCTGCCTGCTTCTGAGGAGAAGTCATTTAATTTAATTTGCTTGACAAATTAAATCAAAATAAGGCTAGAGTAACCTTCCTGCAGATGGTTGGACATGCTATAAGTGGGGGCAAACGTGGTTGCCACTAAATCCCCCAACACATAGGTTTACATTCCATCTTTAATTATCATTTTTGAGAACTTTGGGTGTGCATAGGAAAGAATAAGCAACTCAAACTGTCCTCTTCCTTGGCTGGTGGAATTCTTTTCTGAAAAAGTTGGGGGGTATCACTTCCGCTCCAATTTTTTGATACTTATGGCTATAGTAGTGAATAAGGCTCCTCAACTACCAGGACATGGTTCACACTCCTCTTCACCACTACCAACAGCTGCAATCCTTTTTTTTTTTATTAAACATTGACTGCCAATGAGTAACAACATATATGCCTGGAAATATTTGATGGGTGGCTGTTTATCAGTTCGCATATGAATTTCGGTATGTTCATGTTGCATCAGGGTGATACATGTCTCAATGTAATACGTGGAATGTTTATTTGTGTATTTGCGCATATAGTGGTAACAGGTGGTTATACATTTCTCTTTTCAACTATCATTTGCCATTTGGTCTGATGCATTCTTCAGCTGATGCATATGGGTTGACCTTGCCAGCACCATTATTCATAATAGCTTTCCGTCCATTCATGAAAATTTTGAGCCTATTAGAGGTTCATTATGTGTTCACATGGTAATAAGAGAGATTAAGTTTCCAAGATTGCCTCTTGTATATTTAATGCCTACTGCTTTTGGACTGCATGGAAAAAACTAAAACTGATTTTTCCAAACATACTCCTCTCTTCTTGTTAGAATTGATCTCTATCAAAACCTAGAAAGGAGAATATAGACTAGAAGACAACTTTGACAACTAGGTAAAGAAAACATTATCGCCCAAATCCAGCATGGCATGAATAATGATGAATAAGTTAATGTAAGAGTTGTGGTTTTGCTGGATTGGTCTTTTAGAATGCTAGTTGGAGAAACTCCATATCTGTGTTCACTGGTGGTATTCATCGAGTAATGACTGGATGCAAGTCGGAAATGTAAGATGAACGAGAAAACTGGTCCAGCATGGGTTTGGAAACTTAAATGTTTATATCACAAAAGTTTGAGAAAGAGACAGACTATGGCAACTCAGTGAAGAAAGTGTAAAGTGAGAATTCCCAATAATTTCTGGTGTTATATCTATGTTTCTCCCCCTAATTAGTTTTGAAAGGGTTATGATCTTGTAATGGCTATAAGTAAGGCTCTATGGAGATTTTTCTTTGCTATGTTCTTCATTATATACCTATTAATTCCAGTAGGAGCCTTCAAAAATATAATATAAATTCTCAACTCAACAGAGAGTATATTGACTAGGATTCTAGTTAATGTTGCCATTCAGACTTGTGATGAAAGCCACTTAGACTGCATCTCCATGCTTATCACATTTGTCTTACATATATAGCCTATGTTTTCTACCTACTATAGCTCTCTGCATATCAATGCTCTTTTTTTTTCATGTCCATATCCAATTTTAATTTTATTTTAGGCAGCACTCCATGTATATATTTACATTCTCCATGTCCGCTTTTTTAATAATTTCTTTTGGCTGGATTTTTTTCCTTGCGATTGCACTAATTATAGCGACAAAAGTTTTGTGCACAAGAAGGATCTGTTAGCAGCATATCTCTGTCTTTGTTTCTATCTGTGTCCCTGCCACTCTCTCTTGGCTGCTATGGATCTAAGTTTTGTTGTTAGATATCCTAATTTAGAAAATTGACCTTGTTACTCTGTAATGCTTTCTCTTTCACTTGCAGGGGGTCATGATCAAAACACCAGTACACTGGCCTTTGAATAAAGGATTTTCTTTTTCTTGTTGGCTCAGAGTAGAAAGCTTTCCTAGAAGTGGGACAATGAGTCTTTTTAGTTTTCTAACAGAAAGTGGAAGAGGGTGCTTTGCTGTTCTTGCAAAAGACTGGTTGATTTATGAGGTAAGACTCAGGTTTTCCCTGTTGTTACTTAGTTTGCATTTCTGTCAATGTAAGTTTACAGCTTGGATCTGGTTTCTTGTTTCAGATTATTTTTGGTTTGTGAACTCCATAAATCTCTGTGGCATGTCTATTCTTTAGCTTGTGGAATTATGATTATGTGTTTCACGTCTTTGCAGTCAAATAATCAAAAGCACCAGGCTGTGTCACTGCAAGTCAACCTTGTCAGAAAGAAATGGCATTTTCTGTGTTTGACACATACCATAGGCAGAGCATTTTCAGGGGGAAGCCAACTGAGATGTTTTGTTGATGGAGTTCTCATCTCCTCAGAAAAGTGCAGGTGCTGTGCAATTGTATATGAAATTCAATTTTAAGTATTAGGAGGAAGAAATTGCAGATTTAATTAAACAGATCATTCAAGTTCCCCCAGCCCTCCAAAGACACGGGCATTAGAAGGATTAAAACCTTGATAGATATTAACCTTTCTTTCATCTTTTTTTGGTCAGATATGCAAAAGTTAATGAAGTTTTGACTAGTTGCTCAATTGGTGCAAAACTCAACCTAAAATTGTACGAGGAAGATGATGCAATTTTCTCCATCAAGGATTCATCCCCTTTTTTTGGTCAGATAGGTCCAGTTTACCTGTTCAATGATGCCATTACTCCTGAACAAGTACAGGGTATTTATTCCTTGGGACCAAGCTATATGTATTCCTTTCTTGATAATGAAGTTTCAGTTTCTGTGGATAATCCCTTGCCTGGTAGCATTCTTGATGCCAAAGACGGCCTCTCATCCAGAATAATATTTGGGCTTAATGCACAGGTTATATTTCTGTTGCTTCATGTTTACTGGAAGTTTTTTATTTGTCTTTGGTCCTACAGAATTCTAAAAATTATATGTTTTTTAGGCGAGCAACGGAAGGACACTATACAATGTCTCTCCTTCACTGGAGCATTTGCCAGATGACCCATTTGAAGCTAATGTGTTGATGGGGACACAGCTCTGTTCCAGACGGTTGCTACAACAAATCATTTACTGTGTTGGTGGCGTATCTGTTTTTTTTCCACTTTTCACTCAGTCTGATTTATATGAACACACACAGAGTGAGAAATTTGGAGAAACTTTACTTGCAACTATTACAAAGGAACGTTTAACTGCTGAAATCATTGAGCTTATAGCTTCTGTTCTGGATGAGAATTTGGCCAATCAGCAACAGATGCTTCTACTTTCTGGATTTTCTATATTGGGGTTTTTGCTTCAATCTGTTCCTCCCCAGCAGCTTAATTTGGAAACTTTGTCAGCTTTGAAGCATTTATTCAATGTCGTTGCGAATTCTGGTACATCTCATGAAATCTTTACTTCTTTTTGTACCTGTCTAGAAATGCTTGTACAGATTTCTCAGCTTCAATTTGCATTGTTATTGTGCCGACTGTATGTTTATTACCATAGATGTGAATATCACACGGATTCATGGGCTTCATTCTTCATTCTTTTACTTATTCTGAAGCTAGTTATAATATTTGCCCTTAGAGTTTTGTAATTTTAAATCTTTTATAGGCTTGTCTGATGCACTTGTTGAAGACGCTATATTCCATGTCTTTCTCAACCCCTTTATCTGGGTCTGCACGGTGTACAAGGTGCAAAGAGAACTGTATATGTTTCTCATTCAACAATTGGATAATGATCCAAGGTTACTAAAGAGTCTGTGTAAGCTCCCTTGTGTTCTTGATATAATACGGAAATTTTACTGGACCAATGCAAAATCCAATTCTGTTATTGGAAGCAAGCAACTTTTGCTTCCTGGAACAAACCAAGTTATTGGAGAGAGACCTGACAGAGAAGAAGTTCATAAGATCCGTTTACTGTTACTGAGTCTCGGTGAGATGAGTCTCAGGTAGAGTATTCTCTTTCACCTGCTTGCTTCTTGTAGTTATACTGTTCAATTTGTTTCTCTTTTAGTATTTTCATTTTAGTTTTATGAAAAATGATCGCCTTTGACATTATGTATGATATGCAGGCAGCATATTTCAGTGACAGACATAAAAGCATTGGTGGCTTTTTTTGAGACCAGTCAGGATATGTCATGCATTGAAGATGTTTTACACATGGTCATTCGTGCTGTTTCCCAGAAACCATTGCTTGCTTCCTTCCTGGAGCAGCTCAATTTGCTTGGTGGCTGTCACATTTTTGTCAATCTTCTTGAAAGGTATGGTGTATGTGGTTATGCAGTTGGATTTTTAGACCTCCAGTGAACTGCTGCGCCTCAACACTTTTTTACATTAATGGTCCTTTTCTAATTCTTTGTGTCATTTCACTGTATTCGGTTGGAGTTCTTTTTCATTTTTTCACCTCATCATCGGTTTATTTAGCAATCTTGTCATTGTGATTGCATTGTTGGCTTTTCATATTCCGCTAACTTCTTTGAAAATTCCACACTTGTGTGTAATCTCTACTACAACAGTTTGTACTTGAGCAATGTATTCTACCAATATTTAAGCTGAACAAACATTTCAAAGAATTGAGAGATCTACAAGTGTTTCATTTAAGAAAGAGTAAGTCTACCGGTTTTCAGTGACTTTGGTTTTTAATTCTTTCCCATATAAAAGGAATATTCATTGGGGATAGAAGACAAGAATGATACCCCTTGAAGAAAAGTAAATACTTTTTAACAGAAGAACCATAAAATGCACAAATGCAAAAACCCAATGACAGGAGGTGTGGATGACTTTTTTGTGCAGCAGTTTTGTATACATTAAGTGACATTGATAATGCCTTAAGTACCTCTCTGTCCCAAATTACTGCAAATGCTGCAAACTGAGTACACTACCATAGATTTTTTTACACTTAAATCTATAAAGACCCAAATATTTTGCTTACACGAGGTGCTGAGCATTATTTGCTATCCAAATTTAGGGCATTCCTTTGCATAGCTTTGTCACCTGTCCTTGCAACCTCCTTCTCTCTCCGATTTTGATGCTTTAGTGGTGTGTCTGAATGAAAATTGCCAATGTTCTCTATTTGAAGGTTGTTACCCCTCGTTATACTTTCTTGCTTCTGGATTTTAGAATGCTGCATGCACTTTTAAAATAATATTATATATTATTTGAACAAATCAAGAGTAGAATGATGGGAGAGATATACTGGATTTAGGTACTTTGGTAGTGGTTTGCTTTAGTTTGCTTTAGATTAGCTCGACTCTGAGGGGCTGCTGATGCATAGTTTAATTCTTGGAACAAGCAGCCTTTTTTTTTTTTTTGGATCAGCATGCAGATATACTCCAATCTAACTTTCTTAATTCCTACTTGTTTGTGACAGGGAATTTGAGCCCATTAGGTTGCTAAGCTTGCAGTTTATTGGAAGGCTTTTAGTTGGTCTTCCACCTGAGAAAAAAGGTTCAAAGTTTTTTAATATTGCTGTCGGAAGGTCCAAATCGCTTCAAGAGGGCTATAAGAAAGTCAGTTTAAGGATGCAGCCAATCTTTTCCATGATATCGGACAGGCTCTTTAAATTTCCACAGACAGATGTTCTGTGTGCAACACTGTTTGATGTTCTTCTTGGAGGTGCTAGTCCTAAACAGGTATAGCTGTCATATGAACTCCACTCCTCATTTTTGGTTGTTGTTGAGCTATGTTATTGCAATCATTTTTTTCTGTGACTGTATAGTGAACTTGTGACACTCTGGAATGAATAGCTGAACGACTCTTTTTCAAACTTTTGTTTTCAGGTTTTGCAGAAACATAACCAGACTGAGCAGCAAAGAAGTAGCAGAAGTAATTCTCAGTTCTTCCTTCCTCAAATTCTGGGTCTCATTTTCAGATTTTTGTCAGGTTGCGAGGATGCAGTAGCAAGAATCAAAATAGTTGGCGATCTACTCGATCTTCTTGATTCAAATCCTTCCAATATTGAAGCTCTAATGGTACAGATATCATTGGTTACATTTACTTTTTGCCTTGGATGTACCATCCTCTTATAACTTTCTATATTCACATAGGAAAATGGATGGAATGCATGGTTGCTCGCATCTGTTAAACTTGATGTGGTTAAAAATTACCAAATGGAGTCACAAAGTCTCAATGACATTGAGATGAATGAGCGAATGTTTGTTAGGAGCTTATACTGCTGTGTTCTTTGTCACTACATTGTTTCTGTAAAAGGTGGTTGGCAACAGCTGGAGGAGACGATGAATTTTCTGCATATGGAATGTGACCAAGTATGTCTCTCGTAATGCCTGATCAAGTAGAATATATGCATTGTCAAATAAATGTGAATAAGTATATTCCTTTTTCTGCAGGGCGGCATCTCATATCATTATTTCCTTCATGATGTCTATGCTGACATAACTCAGAGGCTAGTATCTATTGAAGAAAACATTTTTGTCTCTCAACCATGTCGAGACAATGTTTTGTATCTTCTAAAACTAGTTGATGACATACTGATCTTTGAAGTTGATCATAAGATTCCGGTATGTGGGGTTTTAGATTTCATCTTTTGTGCTGTTACTGAATCATCCTTTGTTCATTCTTTTTAATTCTACTTTGTGTTCCACATCATAAAGCATTGCTGGATTTCTGCTGCTAAAGATGTAACCCTGTTATTCTTTTTCATAGTGTACTAGGAGGAATTTCAGGCATTTTTGAAGTTATTATTGTCGTTGCAAAATTTAGAAGTAGCCATAGGATCATCAGATAGAGCAAGTGGTGATTGTGAGCGTACTCCTTAATTGGTATCGTTATCACATTGAACATTACTTTATTTTCCTTGATTAGTTAAGCATCTAATATGACTATTAATACTATTATTCACTATTGGAGTCGACTATAAGCATGAGTACACATGAAGATTGCTTTGTTTGTCATTAGTTCCTGTAGAAGTTAGATGTCTATGAGACTTCGTACTAATTGCTTCGCTTGATTTTTTGCTTGGATTTCCTTTCAGTTAATTAATTATCATTTTTCCCACACAAACCTGAATTCCAATTTAAAATGGTGAATAAACAACTTTGTTTAGCCGTAATTCTGTCTGTATCTTTGTCGCTGGCATGACGAGTGAATCTTCTGATTATTTCCTCAAAGCTTTTTCATTAGACCTGCATATCTATCTTTTGTATCCAAATGCAAAAGAAAGGAAGAAACAGAAGAAAGAAAAGTAAAACCTTTCTCTTTGCTCTCTGCTTACTCTCAGTTTCCAACAAATGGCTCTGGATATCCTCCTGACTTTCTTGAAATAGAAAATCGCAAAGATGTTGGCTCTGTTTTATCTGAAGCCCTTCAAGGAGAACCCCGTGATGACTTATCCAGGTACCCTCGAATTCTTCTGTTTCCAACCCCCCCCCCCCACCCCCACCCAAAACCACAAAAAAAAAAAAAAAAAACAGATGCTGGAGCTTCTGTCTGGTAACTATCCATGATGTGCCAACATCCCTTCTAATCAAACTTCCTGTGGTTAACTTGTTAATTTTGTGCATATGTTTCTTCAGAAACCCATGGATGCAACAGCAAGATGATTCCATACAAGATGAGAAAACTGATGATGAATGGTGGATTATGTATGACAATATTTGGATTATTATCAGTATGATGAATGGCAAAGGCCCAAGCAAAGCATTGCCCAGATCTTCATCAACATCAATTCCATCTTTCAGCCAACGCGCCCGTGGCTTGGTGGAGTCACTCAATATCCCTGCTGCAGAAATGGCTGCAGTAGTTGTATCTGGGGGAATTAGTAATGCATTAGGTGGGAAGCCAAATAAAACTGTTGATAAGGCGATGCTGTTAAGAGGGGAGAAGTGTCCAAGGATTGTTTTCCGGCTTATGATTCTCTATCTTTGTAAATCCTCACTTGAAAGGGCATCTCGATGTGTCCAGCAGTTTATTCCTCTTCTTCCTAGTCTTCTGACAGCTGATGATGAGCAAAGCAAGAACAGAGTGCAACTTTTCATATGGTACAGTTTGATGCCTCATAGATTTAGATTGGTCAACAAATAATCAAAAGTTTTGTGGTGCATTGGCTTGCTTGAGTTAGTATGCTGTACTTTCCTGACTTCTTTTGCTCTTGGAGAACTTGTGACAATTGGTTGGCTTCTGTGCAGGGCGTTGCTTGCTGTTAGGTCTCACTATGGGATATCCGATGATGGCGCTCGAATCCATGTTCTCTCTCACTTGATTCGAGAAACGGTCAATTGCAGTAAGTTGGTACTTGCTTCCAGTATGAGCAGAGATGACTCGTCAGACTTGGGTGGCAATCCAAAAGAACCAAGTGCCTTTCACAATTTAATTCAAAAGGATCGAGTTATTGCTGCGGTACTTGCCTCACTTTTTCCTAGCCTTATTTAAATAAGTTATGTGATCTGTTCTATATTCATTTTGCCTGTAGGTTCCATGCTGGTGTTGCTTGATAGAAAAAGAATTTCATTCTTGCAAAGTCCCCAAGCTTCTTTGACAATTTTTTTGACATTCTGAACTGGTTTTCGTTTGCATAAATTATACTCGCTCTTCTAAAAAAAATTAATGAAGTATAACACTTTTTGATCGTTTACAAAAACATAAGCAGGTTTAAGGAATTAAGCCAGGAATTTTGTAGTTTGTTCAGAAATACAAACAGTATAGCTATAGATTGTACTAATAGTATGGGCTTGATTTTGTTGTTTGGAGAAGGTAAATTAGTTGTATAAATGAGGCACCAAAGGATGCAATATAACACCACAGGTGCTGACAATATTTATGGAATGGAATGCTTTATTCAGAAGGTAAGCAACTAGTAATATTAGGTTGTGAAGTGTCTTGAATATATCATAAGTTAATTGAAATTTGCTCTGTGAGTTTTATATGGTCATAAATAACAGCTTTCTGACATTTGTGCACTCAAATTCTGATACAAAGGTTGGAAAAAAATTTTAAGCTATCAACAAAGAACCATTGGAGGGTATTCAGATAAAACATGACTGTTATGGATAAAAGAGAATGTATTGTATATTATTACTGTTTCCATTCTGACACTTATAATTAATGTTTCAACATTGTTTTGTGGTAAATGTAATGGCTGAGAAGTTTAGTGACTTTTCATTTATGCCCAAGATTAAGTTGTATGGTGAAATAGGAACATAGGAGTGATGTCAAACGACAATCCAGAGGACTGACTACATGCCTTCCACAACTAATCATCCTTAATTAGCCAAGCCTCTCCATCAGCCCAATGCTTGTTGCTTGTATATAGAGTTTACTTTATTTCCACATTTAACAATAATGTCCTGATTCCTGATCCCCAAAAAGAATTTCACACTTGTATATTAAGAAGAATTCTGTATTCAACTCTTGAAAATCTAATTTAAATTTGGCATCGAAGTTTGGCAAAAGGATCATATGAGAGAATATTGTATGATAAAAGAAAGTATGTCTCGATTCAGGAACTGCAGATGATAGCAAGCTAATTGTGTTATTGTTGCAATTGCTCTGAATCTTATCTTCAAATTTGAGCGTTGCACTTTTTAGGTTGCTGATGAAATGAAGTACATAAAAGGTTCAACAGAAGATCGGACTAGGCAATTAGATGATCTCCGCTTTAGAATGGATGAAGTGTTAAATTCAGAGTCTAATCAACAGAGAGTTTTTGAAGATGAGACACAGAGTAATTTAAGTTCCATTCTTGCTTCCGATGATGGTAGAAGAGCTTCTTTCCAGCTTGCCTGTGACGAGGAGCAGCAGAGTATCGCTGTAAGCCAACAGAATCTGTGTCAAGTTGTTGCCTTTGTAATTGCTTTTCTAAATGGTTATACATTTGAGGATTGCTTAGATGTTCAAAATTTTGCTTTATTAGGAAAAGTGGATACATATGTTTCGGTCTCTAATTGACGAGAGAGGTCCATGGTCTGCTAAAACGTTTCCAAACAATTCTATAACACATTGGAAACTCGACAAGACAGAAGATGGATGGCGTCGAAGGCAGAAGTTGAGACGTAACTATCGGTTTAATGAAAAGCTTTGTTATCCCTCAAGCAACTTCCCAAACTCTGATGCCCTTTCTACTGTTAGTGATGCCAAAACTGGTTTTGGTGCACATATTCCTGAGCAGATGAAGCGTTTCTTACTCAAAGGAATTCGCAAAATTACAGATGAAGGGACCTCAGAAATGAGTGATAATGATGCTGAATCTAGCAATCCAAAGGCCTCAACCCCAGAAGATTTGACAGACAGACAGTATCCTGAGACAGTGAAAGACAGTAGCAATCTGAAGGACATTGTACAGGACAGAAAAGATTCTTCCAACTTAACATCAGAATCAGAAAATAATGAGGTATGACATATGAAGTTATGTGGAATAGCAAATATGCATCTGCATTTCTAACCTTGGAGTAATATTCAGGTCCTTAAATCTGTTCCCTGTGTTCTTGTAACACTGAAGAGAAAATTTGCTGGACGTTTGGCTGTGATGAAGAACTACCTTCACTTCTTTGGAGAGTTTTTAGTTGAAGGTACTGGAGGTTCATCTGTTTTTAAGAATTTTGACTCCTCAGGTAACCTAGATCATAAAAGTCATGATCAGTTGGGGGTAGTTGACAAGCAGAAGTTCTATAAGTTTCCTATCGGTTCAGATTTGAGTTCTGAAAGAGGAAGTGTCTTGGATCGCATTAATGCTGTTCAAGATGACATTCTTCAAAAGCAATACAAAGACATTAAGCGCCACAGAAGATGGAACATTTCAAAGGTGTTGACACTGTAAATGTTCAACTGTTAGATTTTAAGATAATTGCATGCCTATAATACGAACTTTGCTTTTCTAATTTGTGCTGCTGATTATAGATTAAGGCTGTTCATTGGACTCGATATCTGCTCCGATACACTGCGATTGAGGTTTTCTTCAACAACTCTGTTGCTCCAGTGTTCTTCAACTTCTCCTCACAAAAGGATGCAAAAGATGTCGGGAACCTAATTGTAGCAACCAGAAATGAATCCATAACTCCAAAGGGATACAAGGACAAGAGTGGAGCTATTTCCTTTGTTGATAGACGTGTAGCACTGGAGATGGCTGAAACAGCCAGAGAGAGCTGGAGGAGAAGAGATATTACAAATTTTGAGTATTTGATGATTCTCAACACACTTTCTGGGAGATCTTATAATGATTTGACTCAGTATCCTGTATTTCCTTGGGTATTAGCTGATTATTCATCTGAGAGTCTTGATTTCAATAAGTCGTCAACTTTCAGAGACCTTTCAAAACCTGTTGGAGCATTAGATTTGAAACGCTTTGAGGTTAGTTAAACTCTCTTCTGTTCAATCAATGATCACCACTGTAACTTCCTCATCAGTTATGGAATTTAAGAAGGAAAAGAAAAACAAAAGAAAGCTACCAAAAATGAAGATTTTTTCAGGCGTTCACTTATATCAGCATATTGTTTAAAGGTTTAAACTTCTATCCATAGTTCAATTATAACACAATTGAATAGTCATTGTTGTCAAAATGCAAGTTTGATTCTTTACTTTTGTGTAATACTTATCTTCTATTTGTTGTCCTAATAAACCTAATGCCAGAAAAGACTTTTCGTGATCTTTCTTGAAGCAAAGTTCAATGTTCCAAATGTGGCCTAGAAGATTAGGGTATGACAGAGTTGTTACCTTATGCTTAAGACTACCTTATCATGGTCATATTTAGGCTAGATATACTCTCTCTCTCTCTCTCTTTCTTTCACACACACACACACGCTCACATTTTTCGGCTTGTGCATTTGTCACAAAGTGTGAACTTAATCTGGATCTTTTTGCTGTTTAGCATGCTCTAATTCATTATTTAGGACCTTTTGAAAATCTAACCAACCTTATTGGCAATATACTGTGGGATGATACTTATTTAATTATACTTTGCAACAATCAGTGACTTTTAGCCTCCCACACCAATTTTTTACTCTCATCTCCGTAGGTTTTTGAGGATAGATACCGAAACTTCTGTGATCCTGATATTCCAAGGTACTTTCCAACAAAATGGAACATTTCATTGCTTGTAAATAATAACTTCAGACCTGGGTTTAATAATTTTGTTGGATAATTCTGTTTTTTCTTACAGTTTCTACTATGGTTCTCATTACTCAAGTATGGGAATTGTACTCTTTTACCTTCTTAGATTGGAGCCATTCACTGCTCTTCACCGTAATCTGCAGGTACTATATGAATACCTACTTAATACTTCTGTTACAACTGCATCATTTTGTTTTAAGCTATTGCATTTTAAGTATAAATTTCACTATCCTTTGTTAGGGTGGTAAATTCGACCATGCAGACCGACTTTTTCAAAGCATCGAGGGCACGTACAAGAACTGTCTTTCAAATACTAGTGATGTGAAGGAGTTGATTCCTGAATTTTTTTACATGCCTGAATTTCTTGGCAATACAAATTCTTATCATTTCGGTGTGCGCCAAGATGGAGAACCCCTAGGTGATGTTTTGCTCCCCACTTGGGCCAAGGTATGTAAGTAAGATGTGCATATTTACATAGATTTTTGTATCTCAGTATGAAAGAACCAGGATCTCATTGATTAAGTGATTTACTCAGTAGCCTACTAGAGCTTTTCAAGAATTAACAATTGGACTTCTGAGTGAAGATACTGTAGCTTTGTAAGTGTCAACACTGGAACATAAAATTTGCAGTAATAATAAAAAGTCCATGACTTGCACTGTTATGAGGATTGAAGTTGCTCTGCACCCCAAAGGCCTATTTGACGCCTCAGGCTTGTCAGGCATCAAGATATGCATTAGTGTACTCTTAACCAAACTAAAATTGAATGATACTAGTTTTTTAAGATTCATTTGCTTGGAAGGTTGTTGGCAAATTGAAACGAAACTCAGTAATAATTCCATTTTGAAGAAATTGGAATTAAAATGGTTAGCTTATATCCTAATATTCGGGACCACCATTTCACGATATTTGACACACATTTCCCACTTATTTGTACTAGGAGATAAAATTTGTAAGGGTATCTTCCACAACTGCAACACCATCACAAAGCCTCCAGTAGCTCTCAATTCCCAATTATGTCAGCACCTTGAACACTAGAATTGCACTAAATCACTGAAAGCAACTGTACATAGTTGCACAATTCAGATGTTACTTTCAATTGGTGATTCCAACGACACCAATTTACTCATTAGTAAAGCTGAAGTCAATGAGGGTACTAGCATTGAGCTAAAGGCAAATGTAGAGGATGGAGCCTTGTTTGGTAGAGGTCTTGTTTGGGTAAATCATCCTTTTAGTTGGGAATAGATAGGGGTTGGAAGACAGGAAGAGCAGCTTCAATTTGCAATTGCAGGTCTAGATGTCATTTGATCTTCTTTTTGTTTGAAGTTGTTGCAAGTATATGATTCCATTCGAAATTCCAATATAAAAGGAGAATGTGAGCTAATAACTACTCCAGGGAGTCTTTTATTTGCATCAAATTTTGTTGGACTATGAGGTGAGAAGTACAATGACCTGAACAAGGCTATTACCCGATATTGTGCAATAGAGATGATTTTGATGAAGAATAGGGTCTCTTTGCCCCTTTTCTGCTTCTATCTGGGAAAAGAAATGTTCTTTTAGTACAATGGTTCTGTTTCCATATTCATTTATGTTGTCATATAAAAGAGAAATAGTTAGGTGTTCCTTTAAATTGCTTTACAGGGCTCAGCTGAGGAATTCATAAGTAAAAATCGAGAGGCTCTTGAAAGTGAATATGTTAGCTCAAACCTTCATCATTGGATTGATTTGGTATTTGGATACAAGCAGCGTGGTAAACCAGCAGTTGAGGTATATGGAGATCAAGATCCACCTGACTAAACTTGAAGTAATTTTTTTTGTTAAGATTTAATACTATTTCATACTTGCTAATGTTTTCGAGATATAATTTCTACAGGCAGCGAATGTCTTTTATTATTTAACTTATGAAGGTGCTGTTGATCTGGATACTATGGATGATGAATTGCAAAGGTCTGCCATAGAAGATCAGATTGCCAATTTTGGTCAGACACCAATTCAAATTTTTCGTAAGAAACATCCTAGAAGAGGCCCACCAATTCCAATTACTCATCCTCTTAAATTTGCTCCCGCTTCTATCAATTTGACTTCCATAGCCTCAAGTTCAAGTAATTCAGCGGCTGTTTTATATGTTCAAGTCTTGGACTCGAGTATTGTTCTTGTGAATCAGGGACTAACCATGTCAGTCAAGATATGGTTGACAACCCAGTTGCAGTCTGGTGGGAATTTCACCTTCTCTGGCTCTCAGGTTCATGTGCTGGCTTAAATGAAATCAAAGAAATTTAGCATTATGCAAAATATCCACAACGTGTTTGACTAGTCATTTTAACGCAGGATCCCTTTTTTGGAGTTGGTTCTGATGTGCTTTCTCCACGTAAAATTGGCAGTCCTTTGGCTGAAACTCTTGAACTTGGCGCACAGTGCTTTTCAACTTTGCAGATGCCATCTGAAAATTTTTTGATATCATGTGGCACCTGGGAAAACAGTTTTCAGGTAATATCCCTGGCTGATGGAAGAATGGTGCAAAGTATTAGGCAGCATAAAGACATTGTCAGCTGTATAGCAGGTAATTTGATCATATCTGTCTATAGAACAGTTTTCTAATTCAAATTGAACTACAACACTGGCATGTGCAATCTTCTAGTTACAAGACAAAAACAAAATGAAGTTTTTTTAGTGCTTTCGGCTGAGGGTTCATTGAGACTTAAAATTTGATACAACAAAGTCTCTTGAGGATGTATGGTGTAAACGTTAAATACGTAACAGTTCAGTATTTTGAGCTATCGTTTAGTTGTTTACCTGCTTCTTTGTCACCTTGATAAAAGCATTGTGGAATCTGAATACAATCAAAAGTGTACCTGTATCTATTTCAAGTCAAAATGGAACAATCATCTGTTATTTGATTATTGATGAAATACTTGGTTCTTTGAAATTCTTGATTCTGATATTTGAACCACCTCGCCTGAGGTAAAAGATGATTTCAACAATTCTATTAACATATTTGTTTGCCACGATTTTTTTTGAAACTGCTTCAATCCAAATGCAATTTATTCAGGTCCTTCAGTTGACAATGCCAATTGAGCAAGACATCATCATCTCTTGTTGGATGAGACTTGCTTATTTGCATAATGGAGGTCGCCCTGGAGATGCTAATTGGAGACGTATAGCATTAACATTATTTAAAGCTAATTTTTTCATTTTACGTGAAAAAACCTTCAGTCATTTGTTTCAGTAATTTGTTCCTGGTAAGGTGAGTGGGTGAGGAACGAATAATCGAAGTTCAGCAAAAGTGGAAAACGAATTATTAACGCTGTGTTTGGTAGTTGGCAATATGAGGAAAAAAGAAAAGTAAGGAAGAGAACCCTAAGTTTTCTTGATTTTCGGAGATTTAGTAGTAAAATGATGGGAGAAAAAAGAGACACGGGGAATGAATTTTAGGGCTGCAGTTCAAAAGGTTTTGTCCCCAAATTGGGAAGAAAAGGAGAGAAAACTGGGGAAAGGCTTGTGTAAGTTTTCAAAGTACCAACCATGCCCAAAACATTGTAATAGGAGATTGCATTGATTTGTATGTCCCAAATCATACTGTTTCTTTCCTAAACTCCCAAACAAGATGAGAACTTGTTTTTTCATTTCTCTCATAACTGAAGCATTTTTTGTTTGCGCTTTATTTCCTAAACTTGCAAAATAAACACAATTTGAAGGATAAAATGTGCTTTTTTTTTTTTTGTTGGGGGAGTTTTTGGTTTTGGTGTTGGGGGGGGGGGGGGGGTGCACATTATGTGCCCCAGGCAAGTGCATGATTCAGGTAGGTGAAAATTGGGAACTTTCATTATCTCATTTAGTAGGACCTATCTTTATTTCTTTTTCCCTGAGACTGAGTTCCAAGTTTAAGTTTTTCCTTGAATATGTGTTTATGATATCTGTCATTCTTCTGAAGTTTGTAGTTTGTGCATGCAGTTATACAATTTACAAGTTTCAGAAAAAGCAAACGCAAGAAACATAGATTGCACGCATCATCTCTCACAAACTATGGATACCAAATTGGACTAGTTTATGCTTGAGTTATTGATATCATGTGTGAATCCATTATTACAAATTGTCTTCCTCCCACATATCATATTTAGATATGAGCATTTCATCTGATCTAATTCTTGATATTTCAAAACCAGATGTTTAAGTGAACTGGCATTTTCGAAGTTAGGAGAATTGAAGTGAGCAAATATTCTGTTACAATGATTTTTGATAATGTAATAAGAAAATGTTCTATCAAGGCATTATCCAAGTAAAGTGAGATTATCTGCTATCTATCAAACAAGTGGTGTAGTGACTATTTTGCTGTTCTAGTTTCAGAATTATTCAATCTCATAAAAGTTTCTCAAAATGTTGCAGTCACATCTGATGGAAGTATTCTTGTTACTGGAAGTTATGACACAACAGTTATGGTGTGGGAAGTTAATCGTCTTAGGGCCACTGAGAAGCGAGTTAGAAATGCACAAGCTGAGCTTCCTCGGAGAGACTCCGTAATTGCTGAAACTCCATTTCATATTTTGTGTGGACATGATGACATAATCACATGCTTGTTCGCAAGTGTCGAACTTGATATAGTTATTAGTGGATCAAAAGATGGCACCTGTGTTTTCCATACTCTGCGGGAAGGTCGATATGTAAGATCTCTTCAGCATCCATCTGGCTGTGCAATATCGAAGCTCGTTGTATCTCGCCATGGACGGATTGTTGTTTATGCTGACGATGATCTGAGTTTGCATCTCTATTCAATTAATGGGAAACACATTTCTTCCTCTGAATCCAGTGGTCGCCTGAACTGCATGGGGTTGAGTAGCTGCGGTCAGTTTTTAGTTTGTGCTGGAGACCAAGGACAGATTGTTGTATGGTGCATGTATACACTGGAAGTGGTGAGAAGATACACTGGTATTGGAAAAGTAATAACTTCACTAACTGTAACCCCGGAAGAATGTTTCATAGCTGGGACAAAAGATGGAAGTCTTCTTGTCTATTCCATTGACAATCCTCAACTTCGAAAAAGTAATGTTCCTCGTAATTTGAAAACATAATATTCTGCAGTTGATATAGTCGATGTTGAGAGTCTCAGAATTTTGGACCGGAGGCTATGATTGGAGAATGTTGGAAGTTCAAGGTGCGTTGCTCTCAATTACATATTACAGGTTACTATGTTCTCTGATTGCATTCTTTTGATTCATCATGCAAACGTTTCATTTCACTTGGTGCTGATTAACTACCTATTCTTCTTGCTATTAATTTCGTTATTTTTTCTTTGTCCCTTGTTTTGGGCTTTAGATATCTACTTCAGCTGACTTCAAAATTCTCCCAAGCTTCCAGATAGTGAGTGTACATGTCCATAATAGCTGCGGATTATCTACACCTACATTTCAGCTTGTGGAAATTGTTCACGATAAAGAGGATCAGAGTCCTTCAGCAGCAATTTAAAATTCCCACCTGATAATGCAGCATCTACGCTTACATTGCAGCTTCTTGGGGAACATGTGGTTACTAAAACGAGGTGGAGAAAATGACAAGCGGTGATTTTGAATCATCGGAGAGTCCATGTGAAAATATTGAATTGCTGATACATACAACTGCATTCACCCTTATTGCACCTGGCTGCATGCGAGGAGACTTGGGTGTTTAATAATGTACACTATATTCTTCACATTAGAGGCCAGAACTACACCGTAATACGGATAGGTGATTTTGTTTATTGTACCCCCAATCTTGGAGGCAAATTTTTGTGGAAATTGAACCAGCCAAATGTGTGCTGGATCAACAGTTTCTTGTTAACCTCATATGATTTTTCTGTATATAGGGCATCGATCAAGTGCTCCAATAGTAGAATCGTACTTCATACCAAAGCCTATAATCTGCACAAAGAACATTGCCCACATCAAAACCTATAGGTTGAACACTGAAGGCTAAACCCCTTTCACTGTGTTATTGATTCAGATGTTCGTCAAAGTTCCGTTATTGCAAGTAACTGTTACTTTCTGTTGTGGTGGCTTGAAACTGCGTACTGTTTGAGCCATTAAGTATTTGCTTTGTTGTGCTTCTTTAATTAACCTAGCATTTCTACATCAGTCCAAGGTGGTGGTAATTTAATTACCCATAGGAATACAAGTAATCGGCAGCACCTAAATTAGAATAAATCTATATAATATATAAAGGGGGCTGTGTTTTGGGGGGGTGGTTGGTGTAAACATGATTTGTCACTTTTTAGCTACGGGTATAACTACCAGTATAACAACGTACACCTTGATACGTAAGGAGTAGCAAAAGTTTTTTTCTCATCTCTAAAAAGACCTAAAACATATAAGTTAAAACTATTACAATGATTCATATTATTGGATTTTCTTACACAAAAGGAGCACAATTGAAACAAGATAATTGGTTAGTCCAGCATCTTTGGTTTCGTTTTTAAATTACTTGGTTCTTTCTCTCAACAATTTAATAAGTTAAAGTTCTATAGAGATGGATCTTATTATAAGGATCAATAAACCAAATAGTAAGTGAAACAAAAAAGAAAAAAAATAAACGAAAAAACAGGTACCAGATTCTAAACAAATAAAGATAATTGTTTAAAAAAAATCTCTAACGGGTATATGCCAAAGGTGATTTAATCATTTGATAATGAAGAATGAGGTACATTTTGACAAATTGGCTTAAAATAACCATAATGACTTTGACAAAGTGGTTTAACATAATGAGAATAACTTTTGAAGTCATTAGGAGCATGAATAATATTAGCAAACCACTATCTAGGATAAGCCCCAGGAGTGTTGAACTAGGGATATAGATACTTTTTTTCCTTTTTGGATAAAAGAGTGTAACTTATATTAAAGCCTTTCTCACATGTAAATTATAAATTAGATGCTCAACTATTCAAATAAGTCCTTTGGTCACTAACTATCAAGGTCAACCCAGTGACTGGGTGAAGGGCTTTAAAGTCCTCCCTATTGTCAAATTTAGGGTTCAATTTTTGCGCCTGATAATTAGAGTGCAAAGGGTGTAGGGAGGGATGGGAAGGTAAAAAAATAAAAATGTCTTTGGCCATTGCAATATACAATGGCTTCCAATGCAAACGATGTGGAGAAAGGTAGAAGGGTAAAAAAAAAAAAAATTTCTTTGGCCATTGCAATTTGCATGGGCTTAGAGTTCTATGGCCATTCCACTTTGTTTTAGCATCATATTAGCATATAAGTATATGCTTTGTTGTTTGATTTGTGTTTTTGACTTTGAAATATTTCTTTTTCAGGTTTCTTCTAATTCCTCATTAACAAACCTTAAGGTTAAGAGCAATACAATGATGAAAATTTGTTAGCGACTTCTGTATTATATTGTTTAATACCTTTGTGCCCATACTATTGTACGTACCAATATAGTCTTTTTCTGCACAGATTTTATAGTTATAATCACTTCCAGCTAGAGCTGTGTGTGAGAGTCTAACAATGCAATTATGTGACATGAACTTTCAAAAACAAATTTTTACCACCGAAAGAGACCTATTAGTTTCATAAAATGTCATATTCTTTAGAAGTTGGTAAATTTGTTTCATGTACAAGAGGGGTTAAGAAAGCAATGTGATTTTTGTATCAAGTTGGAGTATTTAAAACAAAAAAAAAAAAAAAAATCTTTTGAATCTGCAACATTGATGCCTTGATCTCCATTATTTCTTTCAACAAGATGGTTGTTTTTCTCAATGAAACTCATCTAAATATCCAAAACATGCGTACTTTATATCAGTCACAATAACATGAATATGTTATCATGTCCATATATATATATATATAGAAAATGATATATCGTATATACATAAAGAGGTCTTGGGTTTTGATGCCCATATCTTTTCCCTGTTTTTTAATGTCATTCTTGTCCTCCTAGGGAAAAAATGGTTAAAAAATGATATATATATATATATATACTAGTAAGGGTTGGCGGTGTCACTGTGTGCAGTGCCAGCCTTGAAGCGTTTAAGGTTAGCAAAATTTGATGGAATGTTTATCAGTAGAATGTCATGTGTGGTAGTACACGTAAAGTATGTATATTACTGAAATGGAGAGAAATTGGATTATCAGTTTTTAAATTTGAACAAATGAACTTTGTCATTTTGTTTGTCAATTTTCTTTTGAGTCATTAATACATTAATATTTAGTTAAAATATGAGTCATTAATGCTAACTGAAATTACCACCAAGTATACCATGCAAATTTGATGAGAAAAATATATATGTCTTTATTACATTTCATTAAGATTTTTTTCCCTCTTTTAATGATAGCTTTCAAATATACATTTTTTTGTCATTGTCACTGGATTTATAATTGTCCACATTTTTCATTTAACAAATTTAATTCAGTGTACAAATTAATAATATACTTATATACTTTTTTTAAAAAAAGTTTATGTATAACTTTAAATGACAATAAAAACATGAATAAACATAAAGTCAAATGTCACTAAATATTTGAACATGCACAAATCAAAATAAAATTGACACAGAAAATGTACATTGCATTAAGCAAAAATAATAATCTTGTTCTTTATAATAGGATAGAATAAATTTTAAATAATCTTTTGCTTGACATCAATTTTAAATGATAACTTATTTTGACAAATATAATTTTAAATGATAAGGTTGAAAACTCGAATAGAAATAATTAAATCTTAAGTTAATTTGTCAAATATAAGTTGAAATGGTAATGTAAACAGTAATAAATATAAATTCTAATTGAATTATATATGTTCAAAATATAGAGATTGAAACGTCTACTCAAAATAATTCAACCTTATAAAGAAATGGTAAATGCAATATAATTTGGGTCATTGAGCACATTTAAAGCAATGCAAATCCATAAAGAAAGTAAAAGAGAAAACTCAAAATTCAGACAATAAAAATATGAATAAACATAAAGTCAAATGTTACTAAATATTTGAACATGAACAAATCAAAACAAAATTGACACAGAGAAATGTACATTGCATTGAGCAGAAATAATAATCTTGTTCTTTATTATAGGATAGAATAAATTTTAAATAATCTTTTACTTTACATTAACTTTAAATGATAACTTATTTTGACAAATATTTTTTCTTAAATTTGAATGATAAGGTTGAAAACTCGAATAGAAATAATTAAATCTTAAGTTAGTGTGTCAAATATAACTTGAAATGTTAATGTAAATAGAAATAAATATAAATTCTAATTGAATTATATCTGTTCAAAATGTAGAGATTGAAAAGTCTACTAAAAATAATTCAACCTAATAAAGAAATGATAAATGCAATCTAATTTAGGTTATTGAGCACATTTAAAGCAATGCCAAGTCCATAAAGAAAGCAAAAGAGAAAGCTCAAAATTCACACAAAGTGCCACGTGTCAGCAAAAGGGATTGCTACAGTAACTTTGGCCTTTTGTTTATCTTATAGTAAGATGAGATATATATGTAAAGAGATACACCATAGATGAAATTTAAGAAGAATCAAGGGCTGTCGCAAATTGAGATTTTGAACATGGCTAACGTTTTTATGTCGGCATTTGGAAAACATGAACACCAATTATAAGTCTGTTGATCTTGAACATATTTGAAACATTTGTAATTTGAGTGTGTTAATCAAGGGGTTGATACTTTCTTATGGCTTAAATTAGCGACCTGCTAAGCTTTTGTCTAATATCATTTGATCACACCATATATAGTTTCTTTCACTGCATACTTTCTTTTATTTAATTTGATACTTTGGTGTGTATGTATAGTCAGATATATCAGTATAGGAAAGATTAATCAAAAGTTTAAATTGTGGACTTTTGAACTTGTGTGACTTAATATTTAGCCGTTGGATGAATAATCATACAATTTTGTGAATTTGTTATGCAATCCTTACACACACGTATATATGGTATTTAATATAACTAAGCACGTAGGTTTTATCCATCATAATGAGATAGTCATACATAACTTGAAACTATTAACAAACATCTAAATATACTTAAAACTGTATTAAATTGTTAAATTTTCCTCTCTTTTCTTATTAATTGTGAGAAAAATTTTATACAAAAAATATTACAATGAGAAACACAAGACAAGTGCAATATATGGACATATTCCCATACTATATATATATAAAGTAAGAAAAAAAATACACACAAACACTTAGATACATTTACATAGATACTCAATTAAAATTGACAAGCTTTTAGAGTCTCCAATGTGTATATTAAAACCCGATTCATCAATCTATTAGAGCTATTTCAATTTGGCCCGAGCTTTTGGCCAACTCGAAATCATGGTTAAGTTTTGAGTAACTCGTTTAAAATTGAATTGTTTGCGCTCCGAATTGTGGCTTAAAGATATCATTCATGATAGTTATTGATAATAGGTGCTTTGTATGAACAATCCAAGTGTATTGTAATATCGCATTCTTTTTTTTTTTTTGGTGTGTTGTTGGGGGGGGGGGGGGGGGGTTGTTGAGGGGATATACCACTCAAATTGGACTTTGCTACCAAAGTATTCGCCCTACCTAAAAAGGAAAAGAGGAAATATTAAACGTAAAAGAGTTAAATTTGTGATCATATATAGATTTGACTGTGGTAGTGACTCTTAATCGATCTCCGTCCTGTATACTATGACTGAACAGACATTAAATGCTACAACAGAACACTCGAGGATCATCCAGCACAATTCTCATACTTCAGGAAGTAGGTGTTCAGGCCAGGAAATTAGATATTTTTCTCTCTTCTAAACATCGAACAAATGTGTCTATATAATCTTGATTCCTCTTCCCATTGCCAAACAAACTTGTCATTTGCCTGGCATTAGCCCTCATTGGCTCTCCCTCCTCACTCACTACTGCATATCTCAATGTCTCGGCTACAGCAGTGCTTGTGAACAAGCCATCTTCTGCAGCTCTTGGTATCTCCACTCCAACTTTCTTGCCTTCCAATAGCCTAGCATTCAGCCCTTGATCATTCATCACCGGAAATAGTATCAGAACTCGGCCGAAACCAAGTGCCTCTATCACTGAATTCCAGCCGCAGTGAGTTAGGTACCCTCCAATTGCTGGATGACTTAATATCTTCACCTGAGGAACCCATTCAGTGTAAACCACTCCTTGGCCATTGGCATTGATTCTCTCTCTGAACCCTTCAGGAAGCATATCTGTCACATCTTTTTTTGATCCGGGTGGCTTTCGTAGTACCCAAAAGAATGGCAATTCAGATTGCTCTAAACCAATAGCCAAGTCTTGGACTTCTTTTTGGCTAATTGTTGCTTCAGTCCCCAGTGCCACATAAACAACTTTGCTTGCAGTTTGTTTATCTAACCAGTTTTTAATCTTTTGCCACTTTTCATCAGTTTCCAATTCATCATCATCGTCAAGGGATGGAGGTAAAACACCCAAGGAAACAACTGGTTTCTTGTAAAGTTCACGAACAAGATTGAACCATTCTGGTTCAAATTCAACGCTTGTCCTAAATATGACCAGGTCGCTTCTATCAATAGCAGCAGCAAACCTGATAAAATCTGAAGCTCCAGATTCATTGCCAGATGCATCCTCGATGTTCTTCCGCACCTCGTGCAAGCGATAAGCACAGTTAGATGGAAAGGGTATCCATTTGGGCACAACTGTGAAGTCCTCAGCCGTTGATCTACCATCCTCTCCACTCAACCAGGCAGAGGGACGTCCGAGAAAGGACAAAGCTGCTGCAGTGAAGAGACTAAAGAAGGCAGCTGAGACACCATTTTGAGCAGCAATTTCGGGTAGCCAGTGGGAAGCATAGTCATGTATAATCCAATCTGGTTTTGGCCTTGTGTTTTCAAGAAAGGAGGCCATTGGTGATTGAAGCAAGTCAAAGGCTATCTTCAAGAACTGATCTTGTTCATGGGGTATGTCAGTTGAAGTCTCTCCCTGCTTTGGTAAGTTGTCAACTTCTGGCAGGGGAATGCTAACAAGCTCAATCTGAGAAGCTAATTCTTGGGGGATTTTAGGGAGTCTTTGGAGGTTTCTTGGAGTGGAAATGAACGAAATTTTATGCCCTTTTCCAGCTAACAGTTTAGATAGCCTAAAAAAGGGTATCAGATGACCCATGGCTAGCCATGGGAACATCACAACATGGAGAACATTGCTGCTTTCCATGGAGAAGAGATGTATAATGAGGCTAGACTCTAGAGTCGAGACAAGACAATATTTCCTGCTTTGTGAAGGCTCTAAGGTAGCAAGCATAAATCGGCTATTATATAAGAAAATTGCGAGGCGAATTCGCCGTACCTGGACTGGTGTATGAGGCAGGACTTTCTGAAATTTTTAGACAATATTATATTGAAGTTTGAACCCAGATTGACTGGCATTTTGCATAAGTGAAAACGTCATTTAAATCGTTAGCGCAAACGTATACATTTCATGGAAGTTTCTGTTTTCAAGTTCCAAGTAAGAACCTCGCAGAACAAATGGTAACCCTCTTCCCGCTTCAAATTCCCTACTTCTGTCTGCTCATATGGATAGTTTCACAGGAGTCAGAGAGAAAACATGCATCAAGCGTTTGAGAAAATTTTAGGCCATTAAGACCACTTGAAGATTTGAGATGCCAGTTTGAACTTATTTTCAAGAAAGTGAGGAGTCATCACATATCCAAAGGCTGGTGACCAACATTTTTCTGACCTTAGATAATCCCTTCTTTGTTTAGTTACTAGTTAATTTGCAAAACTCTGCAAAAGTCTAATTGAGAAATATTTGTACGACAAGATATATGGAAGTACTAGTAGTAGTTGATATTGACTCCTAATTTAACCTCAACTCTTTGTTGACTACCCTTACTCTAATCATGGTATTGACCATACTTCATGAGATTATACCGGAATTGAGGTTAAAATTTAAAGCCTGAAACTTTCTCACAAGAAGCCATGTCCAAAATGACATCCTAATTAATAGTGATTAAGTTCGTTTCGAAGACGATGACATTATTATAAACAATGAAGTGCCGGCTGGAAACTCGGGCTGAGAGGGCAGCCGCCCCCAGGTTTTGAGATTCTTCTTTTAGCCCCTTGAAAATTTTTTTAAAAAAATTTCTTTTAACTCCTAGGAAGTTTTATAAGTTTGGAAGTCTTTTTCTTACCCCTCCAATAATTTGACAAAATTCTATTGCCCCACCTCCTCCTAGTATTTGCTTTATGGAAAATTTGAACTTTCACTCTTTTTTTTTTTGAAATAAATACTCCTCCAATTGCCTCCCCCTCATATTGATAAAGGAAGAAGAAAAGTTTGATTTGGCATATGAAGAAAAAATAATTGTTGAAAATTTTATTGGTTCGGACTCTCCTCAAGGTGATGAAAAGGTATTTGATTTGATAGATATGGATTTCATCGGAATTCAAAAATTTTTTGCTCCAAAAGAGTTGATTGACAATATGAAAATTTTGGATGATTGTGGCAGTGGCTATTCTGAATTATTTGGTGATGATAATTTTGGCAAGAGAGCAACAATCTATAATTTTGTATTTTTGGGCACTTACATTGGTGGTAAATATGGTGACTCTGATGATGAATGGATTTGTATGAATGAATAGTTTGATCAAGAAGAAATTGCTGAGAAATTGTTTGCAAAATACAAAGTGCGTCCACTGTCACATATAAAAATGAAGTTAATAACCGGCAACAAGATGGAGTTGTATGTCAACTATACAGTGATACAGATTTGCATAGAGATTGTTGCTCGAGATGGTGTTGGACCTTCTGCCTCAACGGAGAGCTTGGTTTAAGGGAAGCAATGTTGGCAAACTAAACTAAGTCTAGAACCATTTATTTATTAGTTTTATTAGAGTCAGTTTTTTAGTAGTTGTATGATTTAAGAATTTGTATTTTATTTGGTAATTTCTTATGCAAGTGGTTTCTTTTCCAACAAGTCTGGTAGGTTGTAAATAGGATATTAGTTCAGACTATTTTCCTGAAAGAGTTTAGAAGAATTTGTCAAGTTTTCTATTGTGGTGTGATTTTATTCATTATTTTTTGAGATTTCAATAATATTGTGAGCTGAGTTTATTATTTTCTTCTCTCCCACATTTATTTTGAGCGTCTATTTTATCTCTTCAATTTTGTAACCGTGCACACATTGATTATTACTAGAACCCTAAGATTTGGGTTCTACAGATCTTATTATTTCATTAATTGATCTACAAAGTTCAGTTTTTTTTTTTTAACTGCTTTGGCATTATACGTTACTCTTTTAAAACTTTGTATGTTATGTAGAAAAAACTTTTGTTTGAAATAATTTGGGTATACCTTTCACTTAACTATTTTCTTTTAGTTTTCCCTTTGGCATACTTACTTTCAAATTTAGGTAATTGATTCTATATACTTGTGATTTTATATGTTAAGTTGAAACTAATACATTTGTATATTTTCAAAATTTCTCTTCTTAAACATAAAAAATCAGCATTGCATTTAATTAGCAATATTATATAAGCATTTTGGTCTTCAGCTATGATTGCGTTTCAAAATTTGATGCTATAAAATATTTAAATATATTTTTCCCATCAGAGTGTAAGAATGAGCTAGTAGAAAATAAGTAGTCATATTACTAAATAATTAATACACATTTCTAAGTGTTAGAATTTTTTTTTTTTTAAAAAAAAATAGAAGCCATAACTTTAAAATTATACCTGAAAATGATAATTTTCTATACATGATGAACCCAACTCCTCGCCTGCTCCGGCCCAAAAAAAAAAAAATCCTGACTTTGCCACTGATTGCAAAATCATCGTAGAGCGGTGGCAGAGCCACATGCAAACAAGTGGGGTGAATTGACACCACTTAATTTTGGAAAATTAATTTTTAGGCTTTAGTAATTTAGAAAATTTTAAAGTTACATCTTATTTGACCCCACTAAATTTTATCAAATTCTCTTTTCTATATACATTGACCCCAAACAATTGAAATTTCATAATTCTCGCCATCACAATAATTTTGAATTTATTTCAAGTTATTTATGGAAGTTAGTTCAAGAATAAATTCATTCAAAGTTTTCAAAAACAAGGAGTGTGCTTTCTTGAGTGGAGTAAAAAAATCAATTCTTCAAACTGTAAAGTTTTCAAAAACAAGAAATTTTTTTATTTATAACATGAAATCAAGTTAATATAATTTTTTTTATAATACAGTAAAGATAGATTTTTTAAAAGAAACTCGTAGAAGATCAAGTCGATGGTGATTCACAAATTATTTTTTTAAAAATCAAGATATTCATTTGGTTACATTGAAAAAGATGTATTTAACAAAATTGATAATAAATTGATTTTGCAGCGTTTTAAAAGAATGAATACTCATATGATACAATTTTAACATATATGTAACGTTAGTAGTTTTTATTTTTATGTTTTAAAAAAATAAGTTTTTAGTGTACTAAAAATTTGAGTGGGGTCTTAGCTCCGCCACTGTCGCAGAGGTACCATCACCTGCTAAGAAGTCTTGAAAGTCTTCATCGGACTTGGACTTAATTTGATTATGAGTTTATGATCTTTCTCGCATGCATTGTCAAGGACACCCTAAATTTTTCAAAAACTAAAGCCTTGTCTGATAACTCAATTCAATACTTAAATTTAATAGATTCAGATCTTAATATATTTAGATCATTTGATAACCAAAAATTGAATATCGAAATTAATTAAGTGGCACTGAATTTCCTAGGTAAAATTTGCTCCAAACATTAAGTGATAAACTATTAATTGAATAAAATATGCGCTTAAATATATTAGATTTAATACTTAACAATTCAATAACTTAATGAATTCAAACTTCAGTTTTCAGAATTCAATGTTATGAGAGTTTATGCCTAGGGTAACTGCTGTGGGATTGATAGTGATTTAAGATCATTTGGAAGACAATACTTTGATAAAGCATACACAAGCATGGCTGAATTTCAACATCATTTGTATCGGCATCATCGCAGAGGACTGTAATCAATTTGTCAACTTAATAGTTTCAAAATTCAGTCGATATACTAAGAGCCCTCATCAGTCATGATTGAGCTGGAACTCAGGCAGTAAGCAGAAGTAAGTTAGTGTAAATCATTTGTTAGTCAGTTCATTTTCTGGGAAACTCGTGTCAGTTCTAAACTGATGTAATGGAAAATTCTTTGACAGTATTCTGGAACTGTTACATCGATGGATCTCAACAACAACACAACCCTGTCAATTCTGTAATAAGTTCTTTCTTAAAATCTTTTATCTTATTCTCTGCTAGCTCCAGATTCTGCTTTTTCTAGCAACATGTTTCTGGTAAGAGTTTATTTTGCTAATCTAAATGAACTTTTCAGTGCATTACACAAGCCTCCAATGACAATCCTACGCAGTTTTCCATCGACTAAACAACTCCTCAGTCCTCACCACTCCTTCAATAGGCAAACTGAAGATCCACTAAATTGTTACCTTCAACACAATGTCCAAGAACCATGATGTTAAGACAAACTGAAGACTTTTGAGGACTCCATCAAGCAGTTCATTTTATCTGGATCATCATGAACAACTCATGTACCTTTCTCAACAGCTGGGCCAGGGAACAAGATGTGTTTTTTCTCTTCCAACGAACGAACAAAACTGTCAAGATAACTTTGATTAGCATTCCCATCGCCAAACAAATTTTTCATTTTCAGGGCATTAGCCCTCATTGACTCTCCATCTTCACTCACCACTGCCAATCTCAGCGTTTCAGCCACTGCAGTGCTTGTGAACGAGCCATCTTCTGCCTCTCTTGGTATCTCCACTCCAACTTTCTTGCCTTCCAATAGCCTAGCATTCAGCCCTTGATCATTCATCACCGGAAATAGTATCAGAACTCGGCCGAAACCAAGTGCCTCTATCACTGAATTCCAGCCGCAGTGAGTTAGGTACCCTCCAATTGCTGGATGACTCAATATTTTCACCTGAGGAACCCATTCCGTGTAAATCACTCCACGGCCGTTTGCATTGATTCTCTCTGTGAACCCTTCAGGGAGCATCTGTGAAACATCTTTTGTTGATCCTGGTGACTTCCTTAGCACCCAGAAGAATGGCAATTCAGATTGCTCTAATCCAAGAGCCAGTTCATGGACTTCTGTTTGGCCTAACGCTGCTTCAGTTCCCAGTGCTACATAAACCACTCTGCTTACACTTTGTTTATCTAACCAATCTTTAATGCTAAGCCATGTTTCATCAGTTTCCAGTTCATCATCTTCATCCAGGGATGGAGGCAAACCCCCTAATGAAATAACTGGTTTCTTGTACAGTTCACAAACAAGATCAAACCATTCTGGCTCAAATTCAACACAGGTTCTAAAGACTACCAGGTCACTTCCCTCGATAGCAGCAGCAAATCTGATGGCATCTGAAGTTCCAGATTCATTGCCAGATGAATCCTCTATGTGCTTAGCCACTTCGTGAAGACGATAAGCAATATTCAATGGAAACGGTATCCATTTGGGCACCCTTGTGAAGGCCTCAGCTGTTGACCTACCATCTCCTTCATTCAACAAGATCGATGGAGGTCCAATATAAGCCAAAGTTGCTGCAGTAAAGAGACTAAAATAGGCTCTTGCGATACCATTTTTGGCCGCAATTTCCGGTAACCAATGAGAAGCATAGTCATAAAGAATCCAATCTGGTTTTGGCGTTGTGTTTTCAAGAAAGGTGGCTATTGGTGATCGAAGCAAGTCAAAGGCTATCTTCAAGAACTGTTCTTTTTCGTGGGGTACGTCCATTGAAGACTCTCCCTGCTTTGGCAAGTTGTCAACTTCTGGCAGGGGGATGCTAACTATCTCAATCAGAGAAGCTGAATCGTGGGGAACCTTGGGGATTCTTTGGAGGTTTCTTGGAGTGGAGATGAACGAAATTTTGTGCCCTTTTTGAGCTAAGCATTTAGACAGCCTTAGAAACGGTATCAGATGGCCCATGGCCAGCCATGGGAACATGACTACATGAAGAAACTTGCTGTTTTCCATGGAAAAGAGACGACAAATAAAGCTACACAATATGTCTTCTGCTTTCTGTAGTTCTGACTTCTGAGGCCTAGTAAAAGTAAAACAAGCAGAGAAGGGATAGGCTCATAGGCACAATTGCCAGTTTCGATTCGTCCGTCTGATAGTAGAGTCAATAATTCGGTGCCGTGAGTACTAAAATTAAATTGAATGTCCACATCTAAAGCAGCAGCAAAGAAAAGGACCATTTGTATCCGTTCAAAATATTATATCACTACTATCTTGAATCCGGCAAACGTCCTTTTAATCATTATCATCTAACTTGTCTTTCATCCAAGCAGCTATATTTCAAGGTTAAACTCACCCACAAGTAAACAGAAAGAAGAATAGTACTTTTTTTGGCTGTCTCGTCCTACCACCTCTGCTAAGAAACTTGCGCCAATTAGTGGTCGAGTTAGTCTCTATTGTTTATGAGTGCATACAAGGTTTCCATTTTCTTCTGAATAACATTGCATGGCCAAAGTGAATGTAATCAAGATTTTCATGAATGAATTAATATGGCTAATTTGAATTAATTGATTTCCAAAGAACTTCATTCAGACATGATATCATGGACTGGACTTGATTCAGGGATTTGTGGAGAAATGTGAAAATGATGGTATAGGATCATTTTCCAATCGTTTCACATTATAGCTCCATGAAAAAGATATTGTATATTTTGCCATCAATACCGTAAAATACTCCAAAAATAATGAATAAGAATCCTAGTTATTGGTTTTAAGCAAAGAATCATACGTGACACTATAGTTTCACCTAGAATCATGTTTATTTTATGGATTATTTTTTTATACACTGACAGTATAATAAATTTTTTACTCTAGCAGTTTTGGATGTATGTTATAAATGCATGATTTGAATTTTAATTTTGAATTCGTGTTATTTAGCATGATCTAAACCTACTAATGTAAAAAATGTTATACACGGACAGTGTACAAAAACATTATCCTTTTTAATTAGATAATTTTGCATTTTCCTGAGACTTAAAACAGTTTAACTTTTGTTTTTTGACGCTAAAAGTTTCCTAATAAAGTAGTAAATGATGCTTCAAAGTCGACACTCCTATCACCTAAATCCACGTCTATTATAACTTTTAATATTAATATAGTACAAGTCATCAATGCTCGTGGAACAAATTATTAATGCATTAGGGGTGTGGATTTAGGTGGTAGAGTGTGGATTTTACCCACCTCTAAAGTAATATACAGAGAATCCCTTTCCCAATGACACAAATTTCTAAAAACTACTGCAAAGTCTTATTTCCTCCCACTCGTCTTGCACCATTGCTTAAGCTATCTTCCAATATCTTTTATGGGATAATTTCAGTTTCAGAAACCTCTCGTGAGATTTTTGACAATTTCACTAGTCTCCTCTAAAATTGGCTAATTTCTTAGAATATTTGTATTTAAAAAAAACAACCGCCAAATACACCTCTGACATGGGGTGTTTCTCATTCTATAGCGGTCGTGCTGACGCATAATTAAATATTCCACCGAAATCTTGTCTGCAAAAAATTTAGTGGTGCAGAGGTGTCAGTGCGGACGTGCTGACTGGGCACGTCCGCGGCTGAAAAAGCTGCTTCTGGTCTGAGCATGTGTCATACGCGGACGTGCTGACTGTGCACGTCCGCGGCTGATCAAACTGACTCCAAGTCTGCGCATGTGTCAGACGGGGACGTGCTGACTGAGCACGTCCCCGGGAGACACAAAATCAGTGCTGGTCTGTTGTGTCTGGAGGATTTATTTTTGGATAATTAATGAAGAAATCATAGGCTCAAACAGAGAGGGGCAACCACCCTTCTAAAATAAATCCCATCACTCTGTTTGCCTCATTCTATGAGCTATCGACCAGTAATATATAAACCACCATTTTGAGGATTTCCATGAGCTACAAGCCTGCAGCTGCACTATTACTGAGTCTACTAGCTTTCTCGGGCTCTTGGACAGTTTCAAAGCCACCAAAAACATTTGTTTAAAATTGATTGAAGTCTGTACATGGATGGAGGGAGGAAATGGAAGTCTGGATGTCCTTTAAGCAAACAAAGTATTTTAAACAAAATATTTATATTTATATATAAATATATATTTATTTCAATTGATATAATATATATAATATACATAATTTAAATATACATATACATATTAATATAATTTAGATATATATAATATAATATACATAATTGAAATATACATATTATAAAACAAAATTAAAATAAATATATTTATATATTTATATAAATATATTTAAATTAATATAAACTTGTATGATATTTATAAATAAATATATTTATATAAATATAAATATATATAAATATATTTTGAACAAAATATTATTATTTATATATAAATATATAATATTTATTTCAATTGATATAATATATATAATATATTAATATTACTATTGATTAATATTTATACATAATTGAAATATACATATTAATATTACTATAATTTATATATATAATATAATATACATAATTAAAATATACATATTAATATATATTAATATACATATTATAAAACAAAATTGAAATAAGTATATTTATAAACTTATATAAATATATATAGATAAATATATAATTGAGTGGATTTTTTTCCACCAACAACCTTGACTAAGGCGTATAACTAACTTAATAACTGGTTTGTATCCGATTCTCCTTTTTAAATTATATTAATATTAGTATGTATATTATATATATTATATCAATTGAAATAAATATATATGTTTATATATAAATATAAATATTTTGTTTAAAATATATTTTGTTCAATATACTTTATCTGCTTAAAGGACATGGTTCCAGACTTCCATTTCCTCCCTCCATCCATGTCCAGACTTCAATCAATTTTAAACAAATATTTTTGGTGGCTTTGAGACGGTCCAAGAGCCCGAGAAAGCCAGTAGCCTTAGTAATAGTGCAGCTGCAGGCTTGCAGCTCATGCCATCATGATTGAAAGACTTGGTGGAGCGGCTGCAAATTTTTGAGAAGATTTCAGCCGTGCAAACTTCTGCGATTCCTGAGAAGATGTCAGTAGCGGCCGTGCACAGTCAGCACGGCCGCAACTGACATTTTCTGAGACCCACTAAAATATTTGCAGCCGCTGACTGACTTTTACCTGTGAGATTGGAATGGGAAATTTATTTTGCTGCCGTGCTTGAGTCAGCATGGCCGGTATAGTTTGAGAAATCCCTTATGTCAGAGCTTCATTTGGTGGATAATTTTTTTTTATACGTATATTCTGAGAAATTAGCCCCTAAAATTACACAAACCTTCTTTGAGGTTAAGTTTTTTATAACAAAATTAGTCCAAATAAAAAAAATTAACATTAAAAAAGTACTTTCATTAAAAAATGCAAATAATTAAAAGATAGAAATAATTAACACATATATTTCACTACTCAAAATACTTACATTCAATACATTAAAAAATACAAATAAGCAACAAAATTACACTAATGATCAGAATATTCAACAAAACAGGCCAATCATCTCTCTTAACATGTGATTTACTATGATTTTTGTGATTTTGAACAGGAAAAAAATTCAAATTTTGTCTTTCTTTTCCTTTATTTCTCTTTTATTTCTACGAAATTACTTTACAACTATCACAGTTTTAAGAATTTTAAAGAAAATTTTCTCATGAACAAACCTTCTTTTTGCTCTGTGTTTTTTTTCCTACCAAAACCCTTCTTCTCACATTGTGTACAACTGATTTTTTATCACTGTCAAATTCTATCAATCACAAAATAGTTGCTATTTGGTATATCAATTGGCATTATTTTGTAATTGCAAATCACCATTCGTCATTAAAGAGATTCTCAACAGTTATTTTCATTAATTAGTTACTAATAGTTAATTAGCGCTTTAATTATTCAATCATTAGTTATTCAATCATTAGATACTAGTTTCTAATAAGAGATAATTTTATTAATGGAGGTAAGTGTAATTTTACAAACATCATAGGAGGCCGGTGAAATTGTCAAAAATCTCAGAGGAGGTTTCTTAAATTATCCATTTATTCTTCCAAATTCTCTTGAACTCAATCAAAAGTTTGAAAAGTACATCAAGATTATCGTGTGTACTATGAATAGAATATTACTTTTTCTAAACAAGCTCATCCATTACAACATAATAGCAATCAAACCCTTGAAGATTTTACTTTTTTAAAACCAACTAGGGGCCAAAAGCTACAAAATCACGTCATTTAAACCCATTAAACTTTTAAATTTACCATTCACCTCCCGCCCTGCGGGGGACCAAAATCACAACAGTAAAAGTTGGAGATTTTGTAGAGACAGTAGAGTACAGCATTGTGCAATTTTGTAATATTTGTGGGCCAAGCTAATGATATTTTGCACAACTTTCAGGACTTGAGTGCAATTAATTCCAAAAAAGAATTAATAAAATACGCAGATAAAAGCGTCCTCTCCCCTGACCCTGAGCCCCTGACCGCTGTCCTTCCTCCCGTGTCCGGTACAACGCAGGTTCTTCTCCACACTCTACTCAGCACTGCCATTACCAAAACTACCCCTACGCTCCTGCTATTTTTCTCTTCCCATATCGTAAATATCCCCAAAAAGACATTACATTTCCTTTTTTACCCCTCCCCACGCCATTTTTTCTCCCGACGCCGGTACTTTTACTCTCACACACACTCACGCACTACCTAAGACTCTCTGCATATATATATTTTATAGGGTTAGGGTTTTTTTTTCCTTGTTTCATAGCAAAAAGGAGGAATAATCTGTAGGGGTAATGCTTTAAATTGAATTCAATTTCGAAATTTAATCGAAGAAACGAGGAATGTATACTCCAGTGCAGTTGGTGGGGCCGACGAACGGCCACGGTCAATACTCCAGCCATGGTGGTGGAGATGATGTCAAGGCCGCCGTATTTGGAGGCGGAGGTGGAGGAAGGGAATCGATTGAAGACACTGAGATTGTGGGCTTTGAGGATGGTGGCACAATTGGGGGTTTGGATGGAATCGAAGTCTCGCTTCCGCAAAATACCACCTTGTACGGTGGTGGTGGTGAAGGGGTGGCAATGGCAATGCCGCACGGCGGTGATGTTGCGAACCAGCTTACGCTTTCGTTTCGTGGCCAGGTTTACGTGTTTGATGCTGTTACCGCTGAAAAGGTGAGCACTTTGTGGTTTAATCATGTGGGATTTTTTTTTTCTTTTTGCATTCTTATAGCTCCATTTGTTATGGGAAATATGAAGTCTTGAGGATTTCTAATCCACGTGTCTACTGATTTTGACGGGCTAATGTTGAATTTAGAGCATTCTGTCTACTTAAGCAGTGGAAAAGTAAGGCGATTATAGGCTGTTATGTGGCTTCTTATGATCTTATGGGAAATGATTTTAAGTAATAAGTAGAATTTTGTTCTTTTTTCCTTAAAAGGGGAAAATCTTTTTGGTCACTCATCATTCCTCATTGTGGCATAAACGACAGCATTTGTTCTGCATCGCTTAATACGCGAGAATTTGGCTTTTGGTTTGATCAAATGAAAGCGATTGCAAAATTCCAGACATCATTTCTAATATTGATAGCTAAACGAGAACTATTTTTTATTGTCCAACGTAGAAAATTTTGTCTTAATGTGCTTACCCAATTTAAGTAAAACTTCGATAAAGCAAATTGATTGGAGGATACCTTGGGTGATTGATTTGGAATTGTTTTGGTATCATTTGACTGCAGGTCCAAGCAGTACTCTCACTTTTGGGTGGATGTGAATATGCTCCGGGTACTCAAGCAGTAGACTTGCCATATCAGACTTCAAAGGTATAGATGAGCTGTGCCAGTTCATTCACCTCTTTTGAGTTGTTCGATACCAAGCCTGAATGTCTGACTTCTTGCTTCAGGGTTTGATGGACTATAGTGGGCGGTGCAATGATCCAAAGCGGGTAGAATCTTTGAATAGATTTCGACAGAAAAGGAAGGAACGTTGCTTTGATAAGAAAATCCGGTACAATGTCCGTCAAGAAGTTGCAATGAAGTAAGCTGGCTTTTGTTATTCTCTTCGAGTTAAATAGTTTTTGTAGAACAGAGTAACTTGCTTCCATATTTGTGTTCTTTAGCAGCGTCGTTTTGGTTGAAATGATTGTTTTCGCTTTAACATTATGATGGGCATATCTCAGCACGGAAAAACTGCTCTTTTATGCATTTGAACTTTCATTTTAAGGTTTAGAAGTTTGTAATCTCTGTAATTTCGTGTTGCAACGTGTCACAGAAGATTCTGGTAGGGCTAGGTTTGAATTCATTAAGAATCTTTGACAGAATCTGATGTTAGTTCGGCATAGAGATTAAGGCTAACATAGTGGTCATACAGATGGGTTTTCCTTGTACTTTCTTGGGAATATGTATTTAGCATTGAGTATATTTGTATCCCTCATCACTTTGCTTGCTGCTTTGTAATGCAGAAAGGTTTACCTCCTGGATTCCAAATTAATAACTGCACTTATGGAATTATTTCTCTATGAAACAGTAATATGACTTTGATAGATGGAGCTTAGTTTCCACTTCTACACTTAATCAAGCTATGTACACATCAAATTCTCCAAGGAATGTTCTGATAAGCATCGAATGTATTTAAGGTTACTCAGAGATACCAACACCTTGTAACACTTTCTATGCTGATGGATATGCTTATTTTAAGCATGTCACTTAAAGCATTTTGAGTATGTTTTTCTATCTTTCTGAAAATGCTTCTAATGCGATATTGGATTGAGCAGCAAGGTAAATTATTTATATTAGTTAATAATCTGTGGTATAAGAGGGAAAAAAATCCGGCCTTTTAAACTTAAATGTGCCAGTGAATTAGTATGATTCAATCATGCATCCTCCAAAAGATTAAGAAATTGTTTAATCAACCCTTATACGCCTATAACTACTGATGACAGAGATTCTAACATCTTCAGTTCTATAAGTGGTATACAACTTCTGTTGTCAGTTGCTCTTCCTGACTAGTATGCCTCTTATCAATTCCATTAGGATGCAGCGAAAGAAGGGCCAATTCGCCCCGAGGAGTTCTGAGGATTCTGTTGCTTGTGATGTTGCCGAAGAGTCTGGACAGATTGATAACCCACCAGAAACCTCGTGAGTTCTATCTTACTTAAAAGAGTTTACATTCTGTTTCATTCTGAAGTATGCAACAAAATTTTGGGCTTGCATCTTGCCTTTGATTTGGTAATGCCACAAACTTATAACACGTTATAATTTTTGGCACATGACTTTTTTATACATTTTTTGTATTTTCGCCTCAGTGCTATGCATTGATTTCTTATCCATTTCAATCATTTGTCTTCTTTTAGATGCACACATTGTGGTACAAGTTCGAAGTCAACTCCAATGATGCGGCGCGGTCCAGCTGGTCCTAGAACTCTTTGCAATGCATGTGGGCTTTTTTGGGCAAACAAGGTTGGTGTACCTCTAAAACATTGCCTCTCAGTTAATTTTATTCTGCTTCATTGGAAATTAAGATATTGAGTATGTAGTACTTTTTGTTGACGTAGTTTATATTAAATAATCCACTAATTGGTGAGGTAGTAGTTTGCTTCATACCTGGATTCCATTGAACCCAGTATTCATCTTCCAACATTTTAGGTGGGTTAAATTGTCAGAGTTGTCATTTGAGGTACTGATATGATTCCACAGATATTTGGCTGACGTTTTGCTCAATCATAAATTATGGCCTGGACTGTGACCAAATGAACACCTGTTTCCCTTCGTGGGATGGACTGGGAAGTCATGTTTTAGATATTACCTGGATCTTTTGATCACTCTATCACATCCTGTAATCAATCTGTAACATGTTCAAAGTTCATTAATTTATTATACTGGATACTGTACATTTGTATAGGCTTTTTGAATATGCTGGATTGTCTATCATTTTATAGCTTACCTACTTTTGTGCCGATCTGCAGGGAACATTGAGGGATCTTTCCAAGAAAACCCATGCTGTGACTGAAGAGGTAATTACTTTTGGAGGGGTTTTATCAGAGCAGCTAGCTCTTGTTGCATTTACTTGCAGTCACCTCTGACATAATGCACATATTCCCTTGTCACCTCTGATTACCCTCTTTGCCATGTATGTAGGACGAGGCTGATAGTGACTCTGACTATGGAACTCCCATCAGTGCACGTGGTAATCTTGTTTCATTCTCCACCAGTACCAGCTCAGCTGTAGCAGCGGAGCAATAAATTAAAGCATTGGCAGGGTTAGCAGGCACATTATTGACCTTCTATTACCTGGGCTGATAGAAGGTTTTAACTAATCAATGTCAGCCTGTTCCCCAACTGTACAGTCTTGGTTTATATTAGATGACATATATTCTTAAATACTAGCTATGATGGTTTAGAAATTTAGGATATCCTGCTTGGAAGCCAGAGAGATATACTTTTAAGTGAAGCATGTTGGCGCTGCACTTGCAGGTCAATTACTAGATATAATTTTCAAAGTTTGATGCACTTAATGCACTGCTGCTGAACTTATTGTGGTTAAACAGGATCATGTTTTACTTCAATACTTCTGCTGCTGCACAAATTGCCTAGTTTATAGACGAGAATACAAATTGTAAATCTCTAACTTATCCAGTAGCTTTCGGCTTTCACCTGCAATTATCATCTTTGTTATGAATTTATATGGCAACTTGCCTTATTTATCTTTTGCTTTGGCTTCTTTTGCTATTCTGGTGCTCTTTCTTATTATTCCGATGACCTGTTTGCCGTTGGTATTCCAGATGTAGGAGCCCAGCACTTGGTATCCAATTACTGAGGGAAATTTTGAGTGACCTCTGTTCCTTGCACTGTTCTAGTAATTATTAGCAGTTATGCCATTTCTTAGGGAAAAAAAATATAAAATATCGTAATGCTTAGGTCTTATTTGGATTGCCATTTTTTCTCAAGAAAATTGAAAGATTTGCCAATTTGTTCTCTCACATATTCGATAAAAACTTTTTTGGCCCTTAAATATTTGAAATCAACCAAAATAGGTCCTTAGATATAAAAATGTTCGCCTGTTTGATCCTAAAATTGATTTTTTTTTTCTTAATTTTCTGATCAAAAAGTGCACGCTTCTCTCACATACCTATAATTTCAATGGCTAAAAGGGTAACACACTTTGCTTCCTACTAAAAAAAAAAAAAAAAAGAGGCACCGCCCTTTCTTGTTCCCTATCTACTCATTTTTAGCCACTAAAACCCTACTTCTAAGTCATCAAACCCCCCATTGAAGAGGAAAATTCCACACAGCTACTCACAAGTAATAGAAGAAGAGCAAGAAAAGAAATTTAAGAAACTCATTCATGGAAGAGTACAATGAGAAAAAATATGATTGACGTCATTGTGACAAATAACCCATTATTTGTAACTTCTTGAAAACTTACAAATGTGAGATGAAGATTCTATGCCCATCCAAAATATGGAGTAAGTTTAAATACATTTCATTTTGGTTGGCTTTGGACAAAAACTGCGGGGAGAGAAGAGAAAAATGTGAGAAAGGAAGGAAGAAATGGTAAGGTTCATTTTTTTTAACCTTTTAAGTCAGAGATAAAGTGTTATTTTCATTTTAACTCTTAAAATTATAGGCACATGAGAGGGGCGTGCATTTTTTATCTTCAGAGGGATTATTTTGACTGATTTTAAATATTATGAATAAAAAAGTTTATTTTCAAAAATATGAGGGACTATATTAGCAAATTTATATTTTTTATGCAAATATTTTTTTATTTTATATACATCAAATCATTATTGTGCATTTTTTTTTTTTACAAAATTTAACAAAATAGTAATCCAAACAAACTCATCCCCCATATGGATTTTCATATCCGGACCCACCCACCAATTAAAGTATTCCTCAACAATTCTTCCACGAACCACCTGTCCCTTCCTTTTATGTATATATGTATATATATATATTTTTTGCTATTTTTTGCATATAAAATAATGACCACTACCAAATCTAATCCAAAACGCTCGTCTTCTTCATACATACAATGCCACATTATCCGTTCTCCCAAGCTATCGCTGGGTCCCGCTACAAAACCCAAGAATCAACCGCACAAACTCTCTCGGGAGCACCATAAACAATGCATCCGCGTCGCTGCGTATCGTTCCTCCTCCATGCATAATGATTTTCTTATAAAATTAAGCCAACGATTTTACCAAATCAAAGCGTCTTCAATTCAATGAAACAGACCCCGGGGCATATCCTGCAAATTTTTACCTTTTTATGGTCTTCTTAATAAATATATTCTACTGTACGGAATACATTTAATCTTTTCGTATATGTATACGTACGTATACCAGTGCGTGTCTGTGTGAGAGAGAAATGATGGAGAAAATGGAAAGATAAAACGCCAACGAAAGGTGATGATCATGAAGAACCTCTTCTTTCTTTTTTTTTTTTTGGTTCGATTTAATGGTGAAATAATGATTAATTGATTAGTAATTTTTTAGTTATGGCGGGGATTCCTAAGGCAATGAAGGCGCGTCACTACGATGACGGCGGCGACGACCGCGTGGACGACGACGAGGAGGAGGAGGAGGAGGAGGAAGAGGAAGACGAGGACGAGGACGAGGACGACGACGGAGGAGGCGATGACGTCATGAGTGACGTCAACGAGGTTCATTTGAACTCTGTAGGTAATCATAATCACCGCCACAAGCAGCAGCAGCAACACCAACACCACAGCCACCGCGCAGGAGGTGGTGGTCAGGTGGTGGCGACGAGGACGAGTGAGCTCACTCTTGCTTTTGAAGGTGAAGTCTATGTTTTCCCAGCTGTCACTCCTCAAAAGGTAACTTTTTTTTTCCTTTTTTGGTAGTAAATAGTAATCAGTAATTTACATGATAAGGTTGATCTTAATTTTTTTTTTGGTATGAGTATGTGTTTTTGGTGTTGTCCGTGTATTGCTGTTAATGGAAAGTTGATGGTGGTGAACTTTTATTGGCGTGTTTCTTTATTTGGTGAGATACCTACACTGTGTGTGTTTGTGCGTGTTTTTAAATAGTCCATGCGCATGCTTTCCTCGTCAACATCGTTTTTTCCTTTAGAAATATTTTGATCTCTAAGAAGAAACTGCTAAGCAGTAGGAAAACTCTAATTTTCAGAGGAATGAGTATTTATTATTAATGTCTTTGAATATGATGTTCGTGATCATATCTTCATTAACGATGTTTTCTGCTTTTATCTTTTGATAAAGTGGGAAAACTTTTGTATGAATATGATGTTTGTTTCTTTCGGAAAGAATGTGTAACTATTTTTTCAGCTTCTGTTCCGGACTTTTATGTGTGTTTTTAGTCTTTTTCCTTTTCTAAGGAATATGTGTTATGATGCTAATCATTTTATGACTTTTGCTCCGTTTATGACTCCTCACTTAGTAAATCCAAGTTCTTAATCCTCCCAAAGGGTAAAGCATCTTTATGAATTTTCCCAGTTCTTTTGAGCCTTTTACCTTGATATTTGTTGTGGCCTTCATTGGCATGACCTGATTTTTAAACAAGCTCCCTGCTAGTCTTTGATTTTAAGTTAACTTACAGAAGTAACAAAAGATATGGGCATTGGCGTAGAGTCATTGTGAGGATTTTTGGTTTTTATTCTTTTTTGTTTTAACTTTTTTATTTATATTTGTCTGTTGGCTATTGGCTTGTAGCATCATGTATGTCCAAGAATCTTCAATGAGGGAATGATATGGTATGTTATAGTCCAAGATTTTTGGAATCCAAGTTTTGACTTAAAACAGTGATTAAAATAGAGAGTAGGCAGGCATTCTGCAGTGAAAGCAGCTACTTTCTGTATAAGCAACTTGGAGCACTGCGAATATTCATCTTTATGGGATAATATTGTCATCAGAGAGTAATTTGTTGCTACATGCCTCACAAGCAGGTGCAAGCAGTTCTCTTGCTTTTAGGTGGACGTGATGTACCTACTTCTGTTCCTGATAATGATGTCATCTTTGATTCAAATAGAAAGGTATTTCTTCAGTTGACAGCATCAAAGCAATTCCTAATAGTTATTAGATTGTTGTTTCATGCACTGCTCTGAATAACTCTTTTAGGGTGTGGATGATACACTGAAGCGGTCCAATGTCTCAAAAAGAATAGCTTCTTTGGTTAGATTCCGTGAGAAACGGAAGGAGAGATGCTTTGACAAGAAAATTCGCTACAGCATTCGCAAAGAAGTCGCTCAAAGGTGTATAATTATGTGGCTATTTGCGTATTTTGCTCATAGAAGCTTATTTCATCTCTTAACTTCTATCTGTTACCCTGATATATGTTCATCCTTGTATTATACATTAATTTGCTTTAAGTATAGAGTATTGATGGTCTTTAATCTTTTTTGGCGGTTTATGTGACTCCAATAATTTTTGGTAGATAAATTTGGTTACTTGAATGTTTAAAATGGATTGGAAGGGACAGACACTCCTGCAATTCAAGATTCTGGCATTTTAATTTTTGAAAGACTGAAGACTCTGCAAACTTGTAGATTTCTTTCTGCTGCCTGCTTCCCTCTTAGGCTTCTCTGCTTAGAAAGGAGTTTGCAGATTTATTAAGGGCTTCTTGCTTAAAACAACGGGCAATGAACAGAACCAGGGCATCCATTTTAACTAGGTCAGCACTATTTAAGGAAAACAACCTAAAGGAGGAGTTGTCTCACAATTCAGCCAAAAGCTCTAGTGATTGGGGTACCAGGACAGTTTCTGTTAGAATAAAGATCAACCTGAACTAAAGTATTACAAAATTAACCCCTAAAATCATTCAAAATTGCCAATTGCACTTTTCTTCCACATTTCCATGGTAATATTTGCTCCAGCAGAGAGATATCTATGATCCTGACTTTTACCATGATATAACTTGATTGTGTATTGTCCTCTACCAGAATGCACCGCAAGAACGGTCAGTTTGCATCAGTGAAAGATGGTTCTGGTTCTTCTAATTGGGTTTCATCAAAGAATAACCTTCAAGGAGATGATAAATCTCATCCAGAAACTGTGTGAGTTGCCTCTTCTATTTGAATTTGTTGCTTCAGCTATTGGAAGTTTTGGTTTTTCTTCCCTCTTAAAACAGTATGCGAAAGTTAGTTTTCCTTCTACATTTTTGCAAAATTTACAGTCTTCGTAGATGTCACCATTGTGGTGTTGGTGAGAATTCTACTCCTGCAATGCGCCGTGGTCCCACAGGACCAAGAACTCTATGCAATGCATGTGGGCTTATGTGGGCAAACAAGGTGCATAACATCTTCATAAAGATTTTACTGGTTTAATTTCAAGGTCACATGTTCTTAAATATGTTTTTTGGGGAAATTGAGATTTCCTGTAACATTCCAGTTTCTTGCAGTTACTTTTTATCCTGTGTGCCTCTTTGTTAGGCAGCTGAACAACTTGATTTGTTCAGTCTTATCTTCTTCTATGTGCTGAAGTAATTCACTCTTTAGCTTAGACATTGTTTTCAAACTTCAAGATGGATGTAAATGACACAAAAAGTAATGTATCATGTAAAAGATGGCTTAGTCAATCAAATCCCGATTTTGGCTGTTTGGTTATTTTGCTTGGTTTTATTTGTGATGAAGTTGGCTTTTTTAAGGAAATTGTGCTTTTTATATGTCATACACTAGGTAGATCTCTTTGAATCTAATTAAGTGAGAAATCATTGAGAGGGAACTACTAGCGTTTTCTATTTTTATTTGTTTAAGGGTGAGCACAATTTTGAAGCCATGGGTACAAAAGCAGTATATTAATTCCTTATCCTGTTAGTTGTGACAAGTGATTTCTCCTTTTCCTGCTTCCATTTTTAAGAGACCTTGGCTTAAGAGAGACAGATAGACATCTGGAAGTCCTAAACTTCAAGGAGTTGTTTAATTTGTAGAGAGATGCATGGTACATTTTCAATGTCAGGTTGCAACAGATAAATAGATGTTTGAATTTGCTAACAAGGTTGTTTCTCGTGTTTTACTTTTTTCGTCTCTGTGCAGAGATATTTAGGTATCAGGGAAGCTAACAAAAAATTTTCTCATCGAGTTTTTTGCTTAATATTTACTTGTTATCACTCTTTCTCTCTCAAGCCATTACAAGCTATTGTAGTTTCTATCACCTTTTTTTTTTCTGAAGTTGATTGCTTTTACGTTTAGTTTATTTAGTTTCCCTATGATTCCTGGTTGTTGCTTTCTGTTCTATTAAAAAATATCATCATTTTAATTTTGGAATTCGTAATGTTTTGATTTTTTTTTCCGTAGTTTATGCCATTCATGTTATATCCTTGGTTGAGCAGGGAACACTAAGAGATCTGAGCAAGGGAGGGAGGACTAGTTCTTTACACCCTGTGGAACTGGTATTGCTTCGACTAGCATGGCTAAAAATTTATTTGGTGCATGGCAACTGAGTTCCATCCTCACAGCTGACTGAATTTTTTTAGTTCCATCTTCACAGCTGACTGAATTTTTTTAGTTCCATCTTCACAGCTGACTGATTTTTTTTTCCAATGGCCACTTAGTCACTTAGTTTGACATTTGTTACTAAAACTTGCTACCTTTCTTTGAATGATCACCAGATATCCATCATATGCATTATAAGCCATTCCAGTGACCAAATGTCATTTTATAATTGCATCACAATATTCATTGTGTGTACAGGGGACCCCTTGTGACATCAAGCCTTTAGTCCTTAAAGGTGAAAATTCTTCTGGCAACCAGTATGAACATGTATGTCATGTGTGGCTTGTTAAGGAGGCGTTTGATTAGTATAGTTATAGTAGTCCTGATGATATTTGCACTATATGCAGGCAACTCCTTCAAAGGCTTTAACAGATGGAACTGACAAGTATTCTGCCAATCCAGATGAAGGGGTATGCACTCATGTTTAACATGACGTTGCAATCTGTCAATGCTCTGAGCAGTTGAAGTCTCATGGATGAATTACAGTCTTGATTTTCTCGGAAGTGTCAAATTTGGTTAAAATTGGCAATCCTATTATTTCTGCATGAATATGTTGCTTTTGAAGCATTCTGATTTAAGCGGTCCAATCATTAGCTCGTATTATTTTTTGTGCGTATTTTTAAAGTGGTATTTTTTTCAGTCAAATAATTCACCAAATCACCTCATTTGTGAACATTATATCTTTGTGAAACTCATGAACCTCTCATCTTGGTTTTGTCTGTGACCTAAAATGGTCATGCCTTCCCCTTCTGCAGCATCTTCGTGGATCCGGTGAAGATCTTACAAATCATGTGCCTGTGGGGATTCCAGCCTCTTCTGGCGACCTTAACGAGCAGGTAATGCATGTGATTTTCTACAGCTCTTTGGATTTTGTGCAGTCCACGATTTTCTTATTTGGAAACTCTCCACCACAGGAAGGTCTTCTTGATTTTACAAGTACATCAGAGACAGAAGTAGATATCCCCACCAACTTTGGTGAGTAGTTTCACTCATTCCACTCGTGGGTGCATCGAGTTCCCTGTAAATTCGTTCCTCTTGTATTCTGTTATGTAGCATTAGATTTATTTGTACCTTCATAATGACGACCCCGTTGAATGGGCGCACCATCACTGTTGTGATGATGCTCAAATTCTTGAATGAGGTGCTCTGTGAGAAAACTAACAGTTAGTGTAGTGTAATTGCGGTTGTTCATAGGAGTTGGTGTTGTTAAAACAAGCATTTGAAGACAATGTTAGTGTATGAGAGTGTAATTATTGATGTGTATTGTGGATAAGCTATCAGTTTAAAACATCATTGTTTCGTTGGGCAGCTCTCCATTTGACAACATTGATGTTTGAACCGGTGAGGTCGATTGCATGGTTTTAGACTTTCTTTCTTGAGCTTATGATTTCTGACCTAACTTTGATCTGCACCGTGTACGCTTGGTTTGGGTGATACCTGCTATTCCTTACCAAATCCCAACCCGAATGGGAGAAAGGAGAAAAAGACTAGTCAAGAAGGGAATGATGACAAATGGGGAAACAAAGATCTCGTTTTCAACAGCTGCCTTAAGCCAAGCATGTAACTTGCCCTCTTCCTTAAAACAAGAAAGAATAACCTAATTCCTTTCTCTTGACTGAAAGAAGTTGATGGACAAAAGGAGGTTTAACTCCGAAAGAAGCACTTCATGAAGCCTCCTGCAATTTGATTGATTTATTTATTCGGATACAGTCGCTTCCTTCTGGACCTTATCTATGATCTTAGGCGGAAAGGAGTTGAAGGGCCTTCTTTTTCACAAAGCTCTGTTAGAGAGGAAGCAAAATGAAAATGCTCAAGCCATTAAATATAGAGCCTGCATTAGAAATATTCTTAACGCACAAAACATGTATGTTGCGTCCGCTGATTTGAGTCAAGTTGCATTGAATCCTAAATCTAATGCTTAGCAATCTTTAATGTAATGTTCCATATGTACTTGTTTACTATCAAATAACAATAACTGAAGTCAGCGAAACACAATCAAATCGTCATTCTACCAATGAAATCTTCGATGAGCTCTGCTAATTATGCTATCCTAGCTTCGGCTTTGGGCTGATCCCAAGCAGAGCTTGAAACAATAGATTTTACATGTTCAGAATCATATTTAGACTGAGAGATTGAAGGCATGTAAAGTTACATACTGTCAAAGCTATAGCGTACTTAAATTTCTTTTAGTTGATTTAGAAAACTAACTCAGGTTAGAGAGGTTCAGGGGTCATTTTCTTTCAGCTGAATTTTAGATTAATTTTTTTTTATAAATATAATTATTTCATTTCATAAGGTCTACACTAATGGTAGAATATATCTCAAAACATGCGGCAAATGCAAAAACAATCATTACAACAAATCTTTTTTGGAAAAAAAAAAAATCAGCTGATTCATCGAGTTTTAGTGAACTTTATAAAATTGTTGTTCTTGGCCCAACTTGTTTTTGTATATTTGAACCTGCTGCCATTTACTTCCCCTATCAAGGTTTTGACGCAAGACTGGAATCAAACAATTGGTACAAATTGTTCATAAACCCCGTAAATTTGCTGGGAAAAAAGTGCATGAATTTTGGTGCAAAATTAAAATCTATTTGCAAAGACCAAACAAAATCTGTATATCAGAATTTTGTTCCCAGAAAGGCCTAATTATATAGGAACATGAAATGCCAGCTTCACCATCTCTGTTCTGGGTGCTGTATTGAGTGACGAGAAGTAAAACACAACTTACCTGCCTGACATAGTTACAGATTTTCTATGCCTCAGAAAACAGGTTTCTTCAATCGCCCGTCAGAATACTCACGCAGAGAACTTCCTTTCATTCCATCCCCGAAGTGCATATACTGGAAGCAGACAACAATGAGGGCTTCATTTTATTTCTTTTGCTTTCGTATTATGTACATCTTCACAACCCACCTTTCCAGTCTAATACTTGACGATTAGAAAGGCAGTCGCAATCTGTCGACTCAAGAGAGTCGGACCGAGTCATTCTACCGTTCAATTTACAATGAATGCTTGTTAAAGGTGACCAGCTAAAGGGTGATTCCCCTTCAAGGAAAAAAAAGCATCTCTTGCAAAAGAAATGATGGACGGCCGGCATATTTCTCGTCGATGAGTGCTTTGGGTTGCTCCTCCAGAATCACATTAGAAGCAGCCATAATTGGCACAAGGAACATGAAATCTGCCTAATATTTTATTGAAGGTCGTTAGCAAGTCAGAAAGGTCAAAATTGTCATCGTCTTTTGTTTGAATAGGAAAAATGACGTCGAACCATATTTTCCCAGCATCCAAAAGCTATCAGGAGTACGGTTCCAGCCAAATAATCTCTGCTACTCATTAAAATCCTCATAAGGCGAGGATCCACTTGAAGAATCACTTTCATATGCTGTCATTTCTCTTGGTGACGAGGGAAGTGAGTCTCTCAGCTGGGAAGGTAAACCTGTTGGAACAAGGATGGATTATATGAAAGCTATCCTGTCAAGTAAGCTAGAATGTAAAGTGACTTGGGACTATTTCTCCAAGAACTCAAAGACGCACAAAATATAAAAATTTTCCAAACTATTTACTGTGAAAAGATGAAAATGTTAGAACAGGCAAAAACAACAGAGTAGATGCACAAATCAAGGAAGAAAAGGATTTGGCTGTAGATTATTAAGGGGAAAAAAGGATTCGCCCTGGGTATCATCTCTATGAGATTAAAGTCTAGATGCAAGATAAAAAGTGGTGGAAGACCCCATAATGATATATCTTCAAGAATTTCACTGAAAGCAGCCGCTGAAATTAAGATGGGATACAGACCTTTCTGTCCCCTGGACCGGAACTTTTTGGTATGTCTTCTGATTAACCTCTTTGCTTTAGTTATGGTTAGTTGTCTTGCGAATGGAGAGAAATCAGCTTCACTTTCACTCCAATCTGCATGCAACTCATCATCTGCTTCACCCCTCATTGTTCGGAGAACAAAGGCCTTGGCCTTGCGGCGCTGAGTATTGAAAAGCCCCCTAATGGAGGTGACAAATCCATCACCTGCTCCATCACTGGGACGTTTAGGCCAGGATAATGGATAGGGATTGGATTTGCCAGCTGAACCTCCATCACTGTCGCTAAAATTCAGATCAATATCAGGAACACTAGTACCAGTGGCTTCTTTCTGATTCTGTGCTTTATCTTTAAACTTCTTGCCCTGTACACAAACAATTGTAAGAAAATTGGTCAAGGGAAGAAACAACCACCAGTCCTGTAACCAGTCCTTTTGATGGGAAAATCACACCAGAAAGGAATTAATAGACTTCTTTTTCTCTTTTATTGCGTAATGGTGGAGGACTAATCCATCCTCCACTAGCAAAAAGAAACCTACTACTTAGTGTTTTAACAAGTACAGGATAGAACCATGTTTACCTGCATTCCAGTGACAGACTTCAAGACTCCCCAAATAATATGTTTCTTGACCCGCGAGAATAGCCGCCTCCAAGTTCCAGTATATTCACCTTGATGGAAAGTATCCATCAGCAACCTTAAATCACTGACAGCAAATCTTGATCCTTCATAAGTAACCAGCAGCTCAACCTACAACAAAAAGTTTGAGCATTTTGAGTACAAACATGACTCTGAAAGGACAAATGACTTGTTCATGAGAACACACATACCTGACTTATTTTGATGTTATGGAACTCTCTCATTCGCCGAGGTCTAGATCTTTTATCATCCTGTGCTTTTCCAACCTTTTTCTCTTCATGAGAGGAACGGCCAGGTTTTACATTCTTGGAGTCCCGGGTTTTGCTCTTGTTCGGTTCATCTGGAGGTTCATCATAAGCAAAGGAACCTGTTTTGAAAGACGAGACACTTGGAGAATGAGCCTGCAATACAAGTTCATTAGCCACAGATTCTGCCACAGATTCCTCCCATGTTCTATCGAAGGAAGATGTTCGTCTAAGCTCTGGAGTTGAACCACAGACAATATTTGGTTTCAGGTTCTGCAACTTCGATGACTGTGCATAGTTGGAATCCACACCACATGCGATAGAAAATTAAGTAAGAAAAACATAATACTGGACAAAACTAAAACCACATAAAAGATTAAAAGCATGATCAAATTCCACGTATCTCAATTGGACATCCTTGAAAGCTCTAGTCTACACATATCAACTAGAAAAAGATAGTCAAACATGTTAGAACCAGAATCTCACTTGTGAAGAATCAGCATTAACAGATGACTGGCTGGTTGCAGATGTGGCTGGTTGTGAGGTATTCGATTTTGAGCAGACTTCGGTGTCTTTTGTTAAGTGGCTGTTTGATGTCAATGCCTCTTGTGATAATAAGCCTTTCTTGGCTCGTCTAGCACCAGCAGTAGTAGAAACCTTCCAAACTTCCTATGATAACCAAGAAATTGCAATATCATCTTCAGATGATAGCTACTGTAAGTAAAGTACTGCCAAGCCAATGGATGTTACAACTTACCTGCCGCCTCTGTGAGTCTTGTTCTTCTTCAGGGAATAAATACTCCCACATCATTCTGTACATTGTCTCAGTTAAGTGAATCTTTAAGGGGTAGATCTCCACCTACAGAAAAGAAAAGCACCTCTGTCTACAATCAAACCACTAACAATAATTTAATAAACATGCAAGAGAATGGAACTACTAATTTCCTACCAAACATCTGGCATTTGGGAAATGCTAAGATATTAACTAGATTATGTCCCAATAATATTGGCATCAGTAGCTACAGTGACACGGTACTTTGGCTCTTCAATCATCTCTCAAGAAGGTCCATTCAAGCATTCTGTTTTACATCCACGAAACATCTTGCTTTGCACCTCATGTTAAAAGTTGGGAAGTGCAGAAGGCATCAATTACCTGGAATAGTTCTAAAGGAGAATTTCCATCCTTTGGAGCTCCTTGCTTTGCATCTACTCGAAGCATCGCTTTTCTGGAGGCAAATAAGATTAACAATGTAAATCACAAACTCCAGGTTGTTCTACGGCTTGAATTGCAAAATGGAGACATGTGACACAGTATGAGACATCAATTTGCAAATAGAAGTCTGCTAAAGCAACTAAACATCTTCACGCAATTTGGTCAATTGTGAATTGGCACATCACATATGAAGAGCAACAAGGCATCTCATTGACCCTTTATCTCTCCTTCCTCTCCCTCTTGATATATAAAAATCAGTAAGCCCCCAAATAGGATCCATCAAAGAATTGAAGGCAAGCTTTGGTTCAAATTTTGGATCATCTACCATAAGAACAGGCTGGGCTTTCCAATCATGTTATAATATTTATGCAGCTAGCTCTTTCATGAAAGTTAATCAATTGATTTTGAAAAACATCCTAAAAGATTAGAAGAACATAACATTTACCAACACCAAGCTTTCTAACGGAATTCAATTCAACTCTCTTCCTTTCTGTCTAGCATTACTTTAATGTGCGTTTGATGACTAAAATGTACCAAGGACAAATATCTGCAAGTAAGGTCTGTTCACAAAGGATACACAAGCACCACAATCCCAAAGAAATCAGGCCACAAGTCTGTAACACGAATTACTATCTCCAGTGCAAATACACAACAAAGATTCTCGGAACAGGTTGACATCTTGATCTCCTAGATGGGGCTTCTAGTTTAAAACCAGCTATTCAAATGTTAAGATCTCTGGAAAAGAATGGATATAGATGCACCCCTCGGGTTGTGGACATCTAAGGACTAGCAAGTACACAGCATACTAGTAAATTTATTTCCAAAGCTTAAACTTCTAAGTTTGAGAAAGAGGGACTTTGAATTGGGTCAATCAGCTGAGTTTTTTCAGTTCTGCTGCTCAATAAATCACAGGACGATTTTGATGCAGCACAGCTCAATTGAAACCAGATGCCAAGTGATCTGAATCCACACCACTGCTGAATAGCAATGGAAAAAACCTGTTGACCTCGTTAGTGAATACATTGGTTGACCAACTCAACTCAGTCCCAATCAACAATTGATGCACACACGACAAAAGTAGATCCAATAAAACACACCAAATATGAAGGTTAAAGTGTGACCCCGAATATTCTTTTGCCAGAGATCCCAAATCAAATGCTTTCCCATTTCACCAAACCATAACCTCCCTGCTCGTAATCGTTGTTGATTGCCCAGATGAGAACTATCTGTGTGTGTGTGGTTTATTTTGAAGTTTTTAAAAATACATCTACAGTAAGAACACTGATCGAAAAACCCAAAAACACAAACAGGCACACTATCACCCCCATCTCCCACAATCCTGCCAACCTCGCTTCTCCCCCTAACCCCCTAGTGCCGCCCTCTTAGTTCCCACCATCCATCTCCCTCCCTGCAGCCCCCCACCCCCTCCCTGTCACCCATCTGCCCCCTCTGTCTTCACCCTTAACCCCTGGGCAGCCCCGCCTCCTTCCCCACCACCCCTGCAGCCCCCTCCCCCGGGCTGTAGTGTTGGTAAACAGAGGTGGCAAAAGTGGAGGATGGGTGAGGGAAGGGAGAGCTGGTGGACGCAGGAAGAAGTGGTGGAGATGAGAGGAGTGTGGTGCTCCCTTAAAATAAACCCCCCTCCCCCCCTCCAAAAAAAAAAACCCCAAAACACCTCATCCAAAAAGTTTTTAGAAAAACACACACAGTAATGTTTTCCAAAAGTACCTGAAAAAACTCCAAATCCAAACAGATAGAACCGGCAACATATACATAAAAAGTCTGGGAAATGATAAGAAAACCCTCCACAAATAAAACAAAATGCACCGTTTAGCGAGAAAAAAAGATGCAAAGACCTAAAATAGTATCTGCCAACTCTAAAATTATGACAAATTATATATGTTTTCTAAATGACTTTGCTGTAAGGGAAGAGGCATACTTTCCCCACTCAGGAGGAGGATTCCATGCTGACAGAAGCATGTCTGACTTGGCATTAGGCAGGCAGTTCCTCACAACAAAATACTTTGTTGTAAACTGAGCAACACCAACATCTTTGTAATCCCTGTCAAAATCATAAATCTGCACAAGAAATTCAATCCAAAAGATTTCAACTAAGTTCGGAGATTCTAGAAAGGAGCAAATTCGTGTAACGCAATAAACTATTACATTTTAAGAGGAATCAAACAGGATAAAAAATCTTTAAAAAAGGAACAATAATGCCACAATAATTGACAAAAAAAAAAAAAGAGCAACATCTACTATTGGGAAAAAGGCCATATTGAACACAAAACAGCAAGAAAGATTAAAACTAATTCCTGCCCATGTCACTTGCAAGAAGGTGCTAAACAATCTGGCTACAAATGTCAACAGCTGCACAACTTAGTGGTCAACTGGAAAGAGTTTGGAACTTGAAGTTAGGTGCAGAAACAGAAGGTACCTACTTGTAATTCACTAAACAAAAACATAGTCAATTTTGAAGCTCATTAATTAACGAGATAAATCTCTGCCATAAAAAGGCAAATGCTATCATGCCTAAGATAGTACTAATCCAAATTATCTATAGCCATTTCATTGTCAAATTTATAGTTCAGATTAGATCAATTAATAGACTTTTAGGCCTTCCATTTACCACTGACCAATTTATTTTGCATGAGGACAATAAGGACTCAACAGATAAGTAAGTAGTACCCACTGACAGCATCCAATAAGGGGCATCCTATGTTTGCTACAAGTACTTCTATGTAATATTTATTAACTTGAACAGTTCAAGTACTTTCACCTAAAATCTTGTGCAGATCAAAGATGAGCAAATTAAATCACAAAACAGTTTCGGTTTGGTTTATGCTGGATCCATTTAATTTTGGCTTGCAATATTTCCAACCAATTAAATACACACACAACCCCCCCCCCCCCCCCAACAAACAAACGGGCCCAAGAAAAACAACCAATGGTGTTTAATCATAAAAATTTGTTTGGCTACAAGGCTCACCTAGTCTTGGCACCTTTTTTCTGTGTTTCATAGTGCATGTGAGTTTTTTTTATATCTGATAGATGACGAAAAATGTCACTTTAGTATGTTGTCCAAATGGAAAAGAGCAGATGCAATAACTGAGGAAGAGGTAGTCATGTGCAACTTCAACAGAATAAATGAGCTCAGAAAAACAAAATGAATACAGCAACGCGAAGTGAATGAGTCTGTCAGATGTTGCCATCTCAAATATGTGCTGGGAAAAAAACCTACTTACATTAGTTGTGTTTTTATATTGTTAACATACAAGATGGAAATTATAAGTATGTGCACTTTGGTAAAGCAAATATTGAAAAAAAAGATTTACTGTTTATGAAGACTCACCATGTCATTTATTTCAGCTTCAGCAAAAGATTTGCCATCAACAAGCATGCTCCACACCACTTTATTAATTTGCAGAGAGATGCGCATGGCACAAGATGGACTTTTGTTCTTCTCTTTTTCCATTAGGCGCAATTGCGCAGCTTTTTGCAGAGCCATCCTTAGAGAGGAAGAGGCTGCCTTTCTTGATTTTTGTGCATTTAATAGTTCTTTCTTTAGTCTATGTACCTGTAAAAAAGAAGGTTTCTCAATTACCTATAAAACATAAAATGTCTACAGACAGGGCATGCATCAAATAAAAGTTCAGTCAAACATAAGTTATCCATGTAAACAGGTTACACTACCACTGTCTGATTACAGGACTATTGACAAAATACTCCAGTCTCTGCAGAACAGGCTCATGGATAATAGTCATTGATACAAACAGGTGAATATTACAAAATTGCACATGATTGACCATTAAAAGTGACAGAAGTATGAACAGCCAAGGAGGCCACCACAACTTGGGCATGAAATTCTCAGTCTCACAATAGAAGCATAGAGATCACTTGGAAACAGAAACTTGAAGCTAATAATTAAGGTTGCTTTCATTTGAGAATAAAAACTTCAAAGGTAAAAGTTGAATGTTGTAGCTTCAATGTATAGTTGCCATCCATGTAGGGAGGATAAATTTATTCCTTCAAACAAATCAAGTAGACATCAGGTTACTATCACCTATTCATCTGTTCTATGGAATATACAGTTGCAATGCACCACTGTGAAAACATTTGACTCCATATTAGTGCTACTCGCCAAAGATTGAACTTTAATCACATTAAAAATATAGCAGCAGCCCAAAAACCAAGACTGGAGCTGAAGATACAGCACAAAGTTACTCACTAGTATGGTCCTTCCACCGACTATCATCCACAAATTATCTTCCTTTTCTGGGTGCACATCTCCAGAAGTATCACCATAAAGAGAGAGTTTCCTGATGTCATCAAGGATCAGTTTCTGTACTTGCTCTTTATGTTCAAGGTCAATTCTTGCCAGTTCTACCTCTTCTACCCCATCAGGAACAACTTCATCTGCCTCCTCTTCGACATCATCATCCTCCGCTGCATATGAAAGGCTACTTTTTCTAGGCCTGAATGACAAATGCCAATACAAGACTCAGAAGAGCAGAACTCCAAGAAAGTGACCTATAGCTAAATGGTATCAAAACTTCAAAATACAACTATCTAAGAACAAGGATAGAGTGGTGTAATGCCAGTCCAAGTGAATGTGCATAACTACTTTTTACATTTAGGACAGACCAAATAGTTTCAACGCTGTTTTGAGAGACTAAATAATTTCAACGTTGTTTTGAGAGCTCACCAAATTATTTAAATGTTCTATAACAACTAGTTTTACTCAATTTATGAACTGACGAAACACAGAAAAATTGAAACAAAATGAACAAACAGAATGCCAAAGCAGTAACTGAGAGAGAGAGAGAGAGAGATCAGTTATCCTTACTTTGGAAGTCTGGCAAATAGAAGATTAGTCAACACATCAAGCATAACCTGGAACTGCCGAGATGTCATAGTTGCAGTTATATTACGAGAGTTGAAAGTAAGCTCTTTCAATGGCTTCACCTGCAGAAACAAAATAAATAGCATAGGATATTAATGAAAGTAAACTTACAAAACAGCATAGACTTGGTGCATCATCTGAGCTAGTATTAACGGTTCAGGACTAGTACTGAAGAACAAATTTTTAAACAAAACTTAATGCTACACCTTCAAATCTGCTGTTCCACCTTTGTGCCTTGTATAGCGGAAGTACATATCACAAGGCATAAAAACTCTTTCAAGTAAAGCTCCAGTTCGCTTTACTTTGGGTGAGCTTCTTCGAATTTTTGGAAGCCACTGAAGTCCAGCCCCAGGATCTACATCAGTTGGAGCAACATGAGCTTGCACATGCTCCAACATCACAGAGAACTCCATACGGTTCCACGTCATTTCAGGTTCAGACTCAGGAATCTGAGTATTCCTTCCACCAAGTGCTTGTTCAATCATGTCATACCCAATGTGAAGAACGGAATGGAACGAACGAGCTAAAACACGCCCACTAACAGCAGCTAGCAGAAACCTACCCTGGCAGAAGGAAATCCAAGAGAGAGTGAAGGTAGTTCCAAGCTTGAAAGACTTTGGTGTTACATGCATCGAAATCATTGTTTCCAAATTTTAGCAAAAAATCCTTTTCTCCTTTTGCGATAAACCTAAGAGGGACATAACAAGAAATTCTACAAGATCACCAAAATGAAATACATCTACCAAAGCGGATTGACAACTGCAGTTAAATGCTTACCAAGGTGAAAAAGATTTAGAATGGCATGAAGAGCTGGGTCATAAATAGAGTACTATTCATCTTTAATTTCCTTTTGCAAATGAAAGAAAATGGATGAGAATTAAGAAATGCCACTTGAGTGGACCTACATTACGTGATAAACTTCAATCTTTCACGTTCAGTGGTCCAGAAGATGGAACTATAGCAAAGTAAAATCGTATGCACCATTAGCAAATTCAGAGATGTTCGCCATTGGAGAGGTGGGACCGTGTTAGTGGTATAAGCTCATACACAAAGCACTATTAACCTATACTTCACTGAAGGGAAGAGAAATTTAATCATGCATTATTTCCTGATAAATATAAGTTGCATGTCAGCTAAGTTGAGAATATAGTAAGGTGATCCCATTAAGGAACTGGTACTTCAAAGAGGGAAAAATGGTCAAAGCTACTATTCTGATGATAAGAAAGGTAGATACAAGCTTAACAAGCCCACAGAAACTAGAGATATAAAAGGCAGAATTCATGTGGTAGCTGGTATCACTATCAGTCAAGGAATAAAAAGATGATCGCAGATATAGCAAGTCCATGTGTACACAAATTTGTAAAATTCGATATTGCAAAGTTCATCCCAACAGAAATAAGCTTCGCAAATAACATACATTGGCTTCTTCTGAGTGAAGGTTGAATTGTGGCTCAATGACATTAACCATGAAATGACGGGTTCCATCGTCCTCAGATTCATCAGATTGCTTCACTGTTATAAAACATAAAACAGGCAGTCAAAATTCCAGTTTTCAAGGTTTTGCAATATCAAAAATATATTATAGAATTACGATATATTGCTTCAGCAAATAGTGCTAGTCAAAAAAACAAAAATAGTGCTAAGTGTGAGGCCAAAACATGACAGTAGCACAACAAAAATGCCAGTCTTGTTTCATCATCAATGAGATCCATAGTGCAACATAAAACTAAACTGCATAATGTAGCATGTGGCCAATGCAGCCAATAGAATACTCAAGGCAACTTCTCAGACAAGAAGGCCAAGTTGCCTGCCTCTAAAATGTGAATAAGCATTGCTTATAGCTTTGACATAAAGACGATGTAAGGGAACCCAGAAAATCCTCAAATCAAGTACCTCTGTTGGCTCTAGAACTTACCGCTTGCACCTGGCAAAGGATTTTCCCCTTTGAAAGAATTGGATGGGGATGACTGCGATTTTGAAGACTCTGATTGCTGTCGTGATGAGGAACTTCCAACAGGACTCACAGATGTGGACTTGTTTATATCATCTTGAGGCATTTCTGGGCCACCAACTGCCTTATTCTCCTCAAGCAGCTTCCTCTGGGCATATTGACGAGAAGGAGAAGGTTTTGGAGTTTCAAATGCCTTCGATATTCCACCTACCCAGGACCAAACAGCATCTCTATTCTCAAGAGTCCACAAAAGCTTAAGACCGTATACAAAAATCCTCTGACAATTGTCAGCAATCACAACATTATACCCATCATCATCACTAGGATCAGATCTTGTATGCTCATCACTTTCACTCCCATTTTCAAACTCAGACCTGACATATGTCATCTCAAGATTTCTTCTGCCAGCTTCTTGCCAAGCCAATAACCTTTCTGGGTCAGCTTTTGGAGTTTGCCTTCTAATCGTAAAGTAATCAGATGATAATAAAAATCCATCATCCCGGTGCCTCTCTGTGCTTGCACTCAAACTGTTCGTCTTATCATTTGGAACTCTGTCCATTGATGCAGATTGTGACGTTTTCCTAGTCAATTCAACTACTTTTGCAATACTTGTCCCGGCTTCCTTATCTAAATAAGCCTTTGGCATGTGAAGGTCAAGACCTTGGTAGACAAGATCAAGGGTGTCCCGTTTGCTTTCAAATGTATACTTTTGCTTACCCCGACCAAAACAAAGTTCATATTTTACTTTTGTCATCTTAAAGATAAGTCCCTTCGCTGGATCATCATCTTCTAAAGGCATATGTCTTATACACGTTGGAGTTGCATCAACCCGAAACATAAACTCTGTCATTACCTTGTCCATGGACAGATTGCCTGATCTAGCAATTCTAGGGACACCAAAACGAGGCCATCTTGAAAAAGTCCGCAATTTATGAGGAGGAAGGTAGTTCAAGTTCCAAAATTTTAATAGCCATGCTAAATCGTGTGGACCAAGATTGACAACTGGTGAATCAGTGGAGGCATTTGCTGTTGCAAATGGATTATGTGAAGCTCCATTCAGCAAGGCATGATCGCTCATTGCCGATGACTGTGACTCGTGATTAGAAGAGGGAAGAGAGGGTCTGAGTGACAGATTCCAGCACAAGGACAGAGAAGTAGACCTAAAGGGATCATAAACTTTTTCACGAGGTACACCTTCTATAGGAAGCGCAAATAGATAATGGTTCAGTGGATTCCCAGATTCACAATCCCAATCCATTGTGACTTCAATAGTAAAGATGGGTGCCTCTATAAAAGCACCAGAAAAGCCAGTAGGATGCTTTGAGCAGGAATTTTTCAGCAAACTTTCTAAGCTGCTCAAAACAATCTTGAAATTCTTAGCAGTCATATAAACACGACCATCTGACTGCTGGATTTCCATATAACCAGAAAAAATCTGAAGCTTGTCAGAATTTTCATATGGATCAGTGGTTGCAAGGACATTCCATTTAGTCTCAGACAAGTATAAAGTAGTATTTCCATGAATATAGTTTCTCATTTCATCCCACCAAGGTAAGCTTTTCTCCTTTTTGGGGGGCTGAACTTCTAGATTAGGGTTCTTGAGGCTTAAATTGGCCCTACGAAGTGCCACGGTAAAAGCATAGCTGACATCAGCAAAAACTGGTTCAAAACCGACACCAAATGACACTTCTGCTTTCTGAAAATGAATGGGCAAATCACAATATGTTTTCATTGGTGGTGTTGTACCACTGGCTGAACGAAGCATGCAAACTTTCCTCCATCTCCCAACATAAACATTTTGACGGATTTGGGGCTGAAAACTTGTTGCCTGCAATCAAAGGGAACATATATTTTTGGCAGCCGCGCGCGGGGGAGGATCATTAGCTAAAAATTCTTCTATTGGGTCAAAGTAGCAATTATCAAATCCTCCACAATAGTCTTAGAAACAGCTCAAATAGCTTAATTGATAATGTCAACCAGATCATGCATAATACAGATACATGACAGCTAAAGGTAACAATAGATGTCAGAGCAAAACATTTAAATCACCTAAAGGACACATTAACCGCAAATCAAGTGACAAGCCAAACAAAATTTGCATTTATATGGAGAACCAACATTGAAGTCCCATCAGCCACAAAATTAACAGCTTATTCAATAAACCCATAATATTGTGCCTAAAGCTTCAGAAGAAAAATAGAAGATTGAGTTTGTATTGTTTTATTCTATTTAAAAAGATCTACAATTCAGACTACAAAATTAAAAGAATCAGAGAAGTCATAGGACAAACCTGTTGAGCCAACACCAGACGGCCTTCACACCTACCAGAAGTTCCAGCAAACAAGGGACAAGTGTAGTTTCTTAACTGAGCAACAAGGGACCCAGTATGCAAGATAAGGTTGGTTCCATATAGGCGTGAAAACGGAATATTATTTGCACGACAGACTGGATCAAGTTTTTGCAGGACTTCAATCATCCCAGCATCACCACCATCAATCCTTGTCAGGCTCAAGTCAAACTCTGTCGCAATAATAGAGAAGACAGAAGTTCTAGTTGTGCTAAACTTGAAGCCAGCTTGAAAACCCTCCTTACAGGCTCCAGATCCTGGTGATGGTGCAAGTTTCTGACATGCTTGATAATATGATCGGAATGACTGCTTATAAATCTCATCTCGCAATTTCTTAATTGATTCAGGATCTTGCATATTAATCTCTTCTCCATCAAATTGAATCTTGCTCTCAATAATTGGATCATTTCTTTCCGTACCTCCAGAAATTTGGCCAGCTTTTGAAATTAGTTCATCAAGAAAGTTCAACCTAACAGCTAATTCACAGGCCTCATTTTTCAACAGCTGATAATGTTCATCAAGCCAACCCTGTATCGGCTCTTCCTCAATATCAGCAGTTACTTTGCGGATGCAAAACTTTACACGTCCGATTTTGGTCGAACTTGGCTTCTTAGGCTTTGAACTCTCTTTTTTAACTGGAAAGAGCATTTTAGCTTTAGCAGCATTGATAAGCTTCAGCGCCCGCAGCATTTCCTCAACAGAATCATCAATTGCACGCAACTGCAACCGGTATGGCATGCACACATGAACATCAAGCGCCTGGATTACCCAATCCCACACAGTGACTGTCTCTATTTTACCATTCGATGCAGTAGCAGAGGTGTTGGGAACACGAGAAATTTGCATCCTGCTGCTTTGAAATACTCTTGCTTCATTAAAATCGAGCATTAGTCCTTCAAGAAGCACACCAATTCGAGCATTCTCAGAAAATATGGACTGAACCTTGACTGTTGTTTCAACTCCATCTCCAGCCTCAGCAGATATACAGAGTGTTTCCACATCAATGGCAAAAATGGACTCTCTTTTTTTCTGCTGTTTATCGATTTGCAAAGGTTCCACAGGAGTGTCTTTCTCCTGCTCATTATTGGTCATGCTTGATATGTTTTCTTTGTTTTTTTCTACTTGAAGTCTATGATTCTGGACCAGTAACTTCAATTGCAGCCCAAGTTCAGATAAAGCAATATGTACATCAGGCTCCCATCTGACCGATATATCTGTAGCACTGAAGAGAGAACAGACAGCAATCTCTTTAAGGCCACCAGATCGCCTGACAACTTTTGCATTTTGCATGTCAAGCAATAGAACATTTGTTCTAGGAGTGCTGTCTTCCAAAAACTCCTGATAGATAGATCTAGCTCTTTCAAGATCCATCTGCATTGATCGTTTCTCCTTATTCATGCAAAAACCTAGGTGGAAAATCTCAAGTGTTACAGAGTACTTCAACTTATTGAACTTGTCTGAAAGAGTAGACATAATATCTGCTGTGCGAGGAGTACCATCAGCTGAGACACTTATTACAAATCGACCGCCTTGTGATCCATAATTTACACGTTTGGGATCCTCAACAATTGCGTTCTCCAATCCCACTTCTCCAAAGAAATTCAGAGAACACCTTTCAAGATTAAAGTTTACAAGTTGAATCCCCTTCCCTGATGAACTGACTGATTTTGAACCCTGGTTATGAGCTGCCTTCTTGCCAGAACCAGATAAACTTTTAAATAGAGCTTGGAAGGAAAAAGCAGTTGATACCAAAGATTCCAGGCGCCTAAAGGTCAAGTAGACACCCATACCAGTTACATCAGTGGAGAGAACCATTTTGCACTTGCGACCATCTTCAGGTGTATCCATATCCTTTTTGCCCAAGTCCAGGCTAACCTTTGCTATGTGCAGCAAGGAACCCGTATTTGTCTCCACACCAAAAAGGCTTTCTTTCAAGCACTCTTGATATTCATCAGATGTGTGCAAATTAAGCTCACCAAGTTCCATATGAACTGCAGTGCCCATAGTTGATATGTTGTTAGCATACACATGTGATGATTGAGAGCAACCCTGCATTAAAGAAGTAAAAGTTGAGATTCCAATGTAGTTTAAGATCAAGTTCCAAAGATCCACGCAAAAAGCTAACACAACCTAGTGCAGTATAAAAAACCAAAAGGATTCTTAGAGGCATGGAAATCTCCAGTATTTCTTAATTAGCAGGATTCTTAGATTAATTGATCTTCAGTTCCACTTAACTTATATGTGCACCTTTGAGAATCAGCTTTTTCTCTAAAGGATTCTAACTTCACCCACTAGTTGATCACATCCCTTCCTGGTACCTATTCAGGACACCATGAACCTGCCATGTTCAATTTGAAAGACACCATACGTCTCTCTCTCTATGCTATAGCTGTTTTATAGACACTGATGTGAAGCATAAGGAAAAAAAAAAAAGAAACAATGCAGTACCGCCATTTCAAATCCCGTCAACAAACAGAGAAACCTCAAAGGCTAATTGCAATTTTCGGAAGATCCGATGCATTGATCTTGGAAATATCCATGTGAACATGTAACTATCCTCTTTCATCTTCACCATTCCTAATTCGTTAAAGTTCCTATTCAAACTGCAGGCAATTTACCATCTCTTATGATATCACAAAGAGGCAAAGGTAAATACCAACACCTCCAATCCCGACAGACTGAATACAACCCTTAGTAGTTAATACTACTAATTATGATAGAAATCATTCTTGAGAATTTGTATTGTTCAATCTATGAATTTAAACTAGCCTTATTCAAACAAATGCATCTTTTAAACGTATGTCAACAGTAATTTCATGTTCTAATGCAACAGCATGTGGAGAGGAAATAACTCTAAAGAATATTCTTACATGGTAGACTGGCGAGCCACTCAAATTGTAAAGCACAATGGTCATCTCTGGGGCAGAAGCAGTGCATGTCCACATAATTGCACTTTGTCCAGATGACCGTTGCTTTTCAAGAGAACCTTCCTCTCGAAGCACCATTCTCTTTGGTTTTGAAAAATGCATTTGCATCCATGGAACAAACCTACTAACCATCAAGTTGCATTGAGTACCACCAAGCTTAATATCAACTTCACATCTGATAGGTGAGGAAGGCTGTAAAGCAAAGCATCCTAAACAAGTAAATGAAATGACAAACAGAACATCAAAATAGAAGACTTACTCAAAGGGTAGTAAAGCATGATAAGGATTAGCAAGGGATAAAGATGTACTAATCATGTATGAATCTAGTAAAGGAAACAAAAGAAACAGTCTGCAGGAAAGAATTTATTTCAGATAAAAGAGCTACCACGTAAGCACAAAAAACCTGTGCAAAGACCGATAATTTAAACATGTTAGCTAGCATATTTCAAAAAGAGTATCATAGATATTCATAAGCAAACTTTTCTATTCACCACAGACTTCCTTATTCTTTGAAAGTGTCTACTTACAGATTGGCATTAGACTCCACTGAGACACAACAAGATCCTTTAATACAAAGTCCAATTTACCATTATCTATGTCTGTTGGTAGAGTGAAAAAAAGTGTATGAAAAAATATCAATCTAAACAAAACAGACGATTATGGACTCCCAACCCCACACCCAAAAGCTGATGCCAACAGTACTTGAATGAGGGTTAAATCAGCAGCTCTATGGGGTTAGACTATATTTTAAATCTCAAGTGCCAACCAGTAAAAAGCAACTTCCAGGAAAAGTTCTGGTACCATTTCTTTTGCCTGTATACACACACACATTACACAGTTTCTTTTGTTTTCTGTTCTATGTACAAGCTATAGTTGGTAGCTTCATCCTTGTGGTAGAACTCCATTCTAAATCCTTTATACGTTCAATAACACGCTATCTGTACACTATCACAAGTAAGTTTTGGAAGTTCTTTCCAACAAAACGAAACTTCTAAAGAAGTGCAAATTTGTACTCTTTTAGAAATTCCCATACAGATTAATCCTGAAGAATTTAACTAGAGAAGTATGGTCAGCCTTCTTGATTCTGTACCCTTCTGACATTGTCTTACAGAGATTGAAAACACCAGACTTTTTCCTCTGGGACAAAAATTCACTAATTCCCTTAATATGGTAGCACATTTCCTCTTAAAGTATGCTTAGTCTAATGATGAATAAGAAATTTGCAAATAGTTTTCATCTAGTTAGGAAAATAAATTGTTATCATGTTTCTCCCAATCCATCATCTTGTAATTTCATCTTAGAGTTGATGATCTCTTAACAATTTTATGGTACAAGTGACAAAAATTTTGCTAATGCTTCCTATATTAGTTTGTTGACACAAAAAGATATAAATAAACAAGTATATCCCTCCCCTTTGAGTTTTGGTCTTGTGCATTGATCACCTGCCTCTTCTACACATGAAGCTTTAAAACTGAGCTAGACATCATGTCTAGTAGTGGAATGAGTCAATTGTGAGGGAATAATTCATACTGCTCAAGACAAGATAAACAGCACACTACACAACATCATGACAGCAAAAACAAGGAGACACAATATAGGAGAGATTAATTGATGGCGTATTGATTGTGCTATATCAGTTGGAGAATAGACTGTTACATGGACTCAGATAGAGCTGTCAGATAAGGTTATGTGTCTAAGTATCAGATTCATTACTTTATTAAAAGCTAGATATAGGGACACAGCCAAAGAGTCGGATATGGCTATGGGGATGTGCCGGTTAATATGATTTTTTATACTATTTTACCATATGAAAAAGATAAAAATCCTACAGATCATAGGTTTTCTGGTGACATTTCATAGGCTAAAGCGGTCATGAAAAAATTAATAAGCTTATAGTGTTCAGAAACAGGTAAAGTTTTCTGAAGTAAAGGCTTTGACAGCAGATATTTAGCTCTTATCAGAAAAAAAAAAAGTGTAAATTGAACAGGAGCAATGAGCTTTGTATGACAAACAACTAACTAATAGAACCAAAAATTTTGTAAAGCTTGTGAAACCACCAGCATTGCTTGTGATGCTTTAAACATCACAAACAGATGATCTAACCAGATTACCCCACCTTCCTTATATCTCTCTTAACACATGCTTTTCAAGCTGTTGATTATTACTACCATCTTTTTATTTCCCCAAATTGTGCATCTTGACATTTGTTTCTCATCATTCGCTAAGCTGCAGTTTGTCGTCTCTTTCATTAGTTACTGTCCCTCTTCTTTTTCTTCTTCTTCTTCCATTTTTTTTCTTTTTGGGTGGTTGAAACGCAATCCAGACCACTGACAAAGAGTGCTGGCTGAATGAAACTCTTTGCCAGCAATAGGCGAGCATTCAATCATTCATGAAATCACATCCACTTTCAAAACCCAGTTACCAAGGACCACAACCAACCTAACAAAGACCAATTTCCTCATCTTTCTCTTTTCAAATTCAAAGGACCCATCTAACTTTGACCAGATCTGGTAGATATACCGCATCCCCGCCAATGTCATATTGTGTCAACACAGGTGCTTCATGATCAAAAGGCAAGTCCATGTAATATAGGAAAAACTACAGCAAACCAAAAAAGCAAAGGGAAGAAACAGTCAACACAAAGGGCCTATTACACAACCCCAAAGAAGAGAATCAAGTTTGCTATCTGAACCCACAGTCCCAACATTAATCCGAAAACTAAAGGTCAGAGGACAAATGGCAACAAGTAGGCCAACTACCCTCATTTTCATCTTTTAGAGTAAAAATGGTTTCCGCAATAGGGCAGTTCACAACATGTGCTGACAAACAGTATAATGTGAAATATAAAGGACAGGCAGAATTGCAACTTAACAGAATGTGATTAAGTTCAAATTTCAGCAGTTTTAAGTATTCGATACATGTACCTGTAGGGGAATATAAGCTGAAGAAATAACGTCAAGTTTCAGTATCTCAACAATGGAAATGCCAGCATCCCTCAGCAGCTACAGTTTTATCAGAGAAATCATCGTTAGATGAGGATTGATAAAAGAACCTCTGAAAAATACTGTCTAGACAACTTCTTTAACTGTTTTAACATTTTACTCGTACATGAATCTCACTAAATTCCAACTGAATATCAAGCCTGGTACTTTCACTGAGATCTTCAACAGTTCGAGATTTTGTGCTCTTCAGTTGAATGCCCATGATGTTACTATCCATTACAAGACCTTGTCCCCGATGCACATACTTCACATCCAATTTGGGCAATGTGAAGCCAATCTACAAAATGCAGCTTCAAATTATGCAATGAATACAAGAAAGCCCGATACTATTCTAGGCATTTTCCACAAAAGTATAGTAAGTGACCAAGCAATATATACAGTCACTTGATTATGATACAAGCATTGTGATAAAGAACAGAGAAAATACTCAGGCAGACAGTTACGGATAAAAAAGTGAGTCAATTTAATATAATTGATAAATACAAAATTCTGAAAAGGAAAATTGACCACATTTGAGTCAAAACACAGTGAGGAATCTCAGTTTGCACCGGTCCCAGGACAGCAAACCTCAAAACCGCACAATATGAGCACCTTTTATAGCCTTAGCATCTCAGGGGCAAATGTGTAAAGCGATGCATGAAACAACAATCGACTTGTTTAATAACATAAAAATGCAGCTCCAGTATGCAAAACTGTTCTATGTGTATGTACATATGCATGGGTGTATGTGGGTGTGTGCGCGAGAAGGAAGAGTGTGCTAATGGGAGATAATATGCATGAATTGCTTCCTGAAGGTCTACATCTATATAAGAGGCAAAACAATCATAAACCCATGCATACACCAGAAGCACCAATTCATTTATTCACAGATGAGTTTCAGACATGGCATTCCAAGGATCTGTTAAATCATGTCAAATATAATCATGTAACAATGACCTGCTGTGCTACATGAATTAAACTGATTGCAGCTAATCAATTTTTGTTCAATTTGTTCATTCAGTGTCAAAATCACATCAAGCAAGCCTAGATATTCTTCAGATTTTCATATAGTAACTATATATGCTTCATACTTGATATAACAAGATATGAAATGCACATCCTCTATAATGACCTAGCACAGCTAGGTGGATCCCATGCATATCATTTCACATCAAGTTATGCAGAATATTTAAAAGTGTAAACATATCACAGAGCTAAGAAAAAATACCAATCACAAAAAAATTCCATGTCATAACGATCAAAACCCACCAACCTTTTCGGGGAATATAGAAGTGAACTTAGTAATAGCCAAAGCTGCAGGTTTTTTGTCTGACTTTTTAGTGGCACTTGCTTCATTAGCCTCTGTTACAACTTGACCAGCCTGAGCGCTTGTGCCAATTGAACTTTTCTTCTTAACCAAAAGCTCTTCACTTAAGATCATAGAAACTTCTCCACTGGTAATATCTACATTCTTAACCACTATACCTGCTTCCCTGAGAAAATATGGATTTTGAGAGAAATCAGTACTACGGAGCACATCCAACAATACATTTGATTAAAGCATACAACTAACAAATAAAAATATTGATTTTGACTCTTTAGGCTTCTAATTTTCCTATGCCATTTTGCCCTTTTCAGGATTTGTGTCTAATAACAAAGTCTGCTGATATATCAAGTGATGACCAGAGCCATAAGTATACTATATGCATAACTAAAATTGTTTTATGTTTAAACATTGTCAGACATTTTCTTACCCAAAAAATAAATAGTGAACCATTTACTAGTACTCAATCAGTCCAAGTATGTGTATCCCATTTGATTAAGTTTTGCTATGGAATGGCACTGCTGGAATTTTTATTTAATTTTCTTTAAACTGACTGGACTATGACAGAGAACTGAGAGAGCTGTTACTGTGATGGACAACAAGAAGAAAGAGTAGGAGCCAAAAAGGGAAAGAAAGTTGCCCCCTTAGCTTCCATGCGGGTTTTTGGAGCATGAGAAACTCAGATGCTGCTGAGAGTATTGAAAATATTATTTAAACAGCTGAAGTTCTAGATTTCATCTCATTACTTGTTGGAGTAGGCATCCATCCACTGTAGATCCTTAGTTGTTCTCATTTTACTTCTTCTTTTTTTTTTGGTTAACAGTCATGATAAAGGGAGCTTTTGTTATTATTCTTTTTGTATGCACTACATCGGTCAACAAACTTCTGAATATGTCATAACAAAGAAATGCATGGTCTGGAGCTAAAGGAATACAGTGCTCCAACTTTCTCCAAATTAAAGCAGTAAAAGAATAAGAACTAACTAAGCAGCAATTAATTATCTCTACTAGAGGTTGTACTGGTCAAAGGCATCAATTGGTTAACTGGGGAGATTTTTTAGACCCTCAAGATGAAATCCTCAAAATAAGACGATTGTTAGACTCTTAAAGCACTATTAGCACATGGAATTTTTCTACTCAAAAAAGGATCTTCAAGGACAGAGATCATAAGCAATCAAATACAGTTTACAAAAAGAGTGACAGGATGAAGGGACAAGCCAATAGCTTGTACAGTCTAGCTGTCTAGAATAGCTTATACAAGCATCTGAGCAAGTGCTTTCTAAGATTAAAGAAACTGAAGCACATCTAATCAAGTAAAGAGAGAAAAGTTGCAGAATAATCATGGAACTACGTAAGCAGATATAAAACCTACCTATCATGACCGAATTCACACAAAAGTGCAAAATCTTCACAGTTGAAAGGAGCAGAGGTTCGTTCTGTCAAACCAGAAAATGCTTCGCCAGAAGGAAGAGATCCCCCAGGGATATCAGAAGTAACACATGATTCACCTAAATAAACCCAAACAGGAACTAGATGCAGCTTCACAAAGAGGGTTGGCTGGGCTGCACCATCCTTGGATATTTCCAGTCTGAGTTCTTTAACCTCCACTGTAGCTTTTGGTGTCTGAATTAATTGTAAAAAAGAGTGAAACTATGAGCAAATCTTCCTGCCATAATCTCCATGGATAGTGAAAGAGTGAAGCAGATATTATATAGAAAAACAACTAAACAATTTATAATTAATTGATCACGTTCACCCTGAGATACCGTGAGCAGCTTCCTGCCTACCTAGTCTTAACTTCCAAATCTCATCGTCATGAAACAACTAAACAGAAATTTGAAATTATTTGCTACACCTTGGTAGATATCCACTACCAAAGGATTTTTATCATCCCTTGACAGGTATTGCAAAATTTTGTTATTGCAAAATTTTGATTAACTTTAGTTTTGCTCAAGAAAGACCAAGTTTAAAGCCTGTCTCTAAATGGAACTAACACAAAAATGAAGAAAATTTTATGATCCATATGGTGTCAAGATCTACACATTGGATGCAAATTGCAATCTCCTCATAGAAATTTATTTATGCAGAGTTCATTTCATATTCACCTCCTTCATATACCACATATGCCTTCAAGCCATACAGTGGCTATGAATCAATCATCATCAAGCAGACACAGTTTCCCACCCAAAGGATGCAACCTCACCTTCCTGTCAGAATAATTTAAAGCTCAAAAGGAAAAGTCTCTTCATTCAACCCTCAATCGAAAGCACATAGAACACTTTTGATGATCGCCCAGCACACAATGTGAATAGGAAAATCTGTCAATAGTACCAAATGACCTGCGGTACTTGTATTACAAACATAAACTGCCTAAATGCAAACACAGAGATGCTTTCTTTTCTTTCTTCCAATCTGGGTCCTTTGAAGTGGCTAAACAACTAAAACAATAATCCTAACATTATGTTGAAAAAAATACTCATATAAGCACATCAGACTTGAGCATAACCACAGAGGACAATTTTCTTTCTTCAGTCAAGAAAAAATCAGAGATGTGAAACAAATGTGAGGTTAAACTCATGAACAAAACCAACTGTTTACTCCTCCAGAAACAGAGTATTACTCATCCATTTCCTACCTAGCACACCAATTAAACAGCATGAATCCCAGAAATAAATAATGTTCACACATACTCGTCCCCATTCCCTTTCTTACGTGAATATTTAAGTAACATAATAAGCTAAAGGAACCCATTGTAGATGATAGATAAAGGCAAAATTATTCCTTATACCTTTACAACCAGTTCAGTCACAGCAACAGACAAAAACCGTGCCATATTAGCCACGAGCATCCACTTTCCTCTACCAGAAGCACGCGATTTCCTGGACTTCCTTTTCTGAGTACTTTTGGTGGGGGCTCTCATCACAACTTCTAAGTCGTATATTAAAATCTGCAACTTCGGATCCCTAGAAAAAATACCAACACCAAGTTTGACCAAGGACTGCCTTACACTGAGTCTGATTTCACCAACAGACACAGATTCAACAGCGCCCTGAAAATTTGATTGTCAGGATCAAGAAAAATATGGCTCAATGTACATTATTGTAATAAGATCTGCTAAAAAAATATCCAAAAAAGAGATGAAGGCCTATCTATTCAAACTCCATGAAGTCAATACTTAATTCAGTAGAAGCTTGTTAAATGGAAATAAAACCAGCAACTTTGTCTGGATGGTGCCAAAATTAGGTCTAAACCAGGATTATCACTAAAGTATTTTCAATAAAAAAGATCCACAAAATCTCCAGGTCAAGGTAACTCTTCTGTCAACAAAACTAAAAGTTTTAGGGGCAATCACAAAACTGTCATTCAATCCAGCTACCTTGTTTAGAAAGCCTAATAACATATCTTAATGATGTTAAGGCAAACATAGAACTAATGAATGTCAACCAAAAACTCTGGAAAACAAAAGGTTGCTTCACTACTCAGAGGTGGACACTAAAAACAAATTGCACGCAAAAGCATGCAAGAGAATGACACAAGCAAAGGCACCTCCAAATCTGTATTCCTGATAACAAAGCTGCTTCTAAAAAAATGCACCATGGCACTCTCCAGGAATTTATGCAATTATTCGTTAATTTATGATCTTGAACCAAACTAAAATCAAGGAATGGTCAAATTGGTACGAATATCATTACAGAATAACCCTCAAAAGTGCATCCAGATGGCTTAATTTATAGTAACTCAAGTCAAGAAGAGTAAAAGTAATTCAACAAGGAATACTATGGGTGATATTGCTTTTTATATTGACTGTCAAGGAAACAAAATGTGGCTACTTGCAGATATGAAAACTCAAAATTGTATTTGTCAGCTGCCCTTCCAAGAAGGTTTTGACACCTGTACATGAAGATATCCCAGCTCTAATGTTTTGATTTTGAAGAAATCTTCAGTGGTCCATATTGACTGCCCAAACAAAGCTAAGTTTTACAGGTTGAAAGGTTTCCCAACCACCACATAACCTTAATCCATAAGAAGGTGATACATATAGACTTCCAGGTCCAATAAAAGAAAAAGGGTGGCAACCCATTTTTGTCTGTATCTAAACAAAGTTCAAAACCCAACTCTTCTAAGTCAATCCCTGTATAAGGACAGCAGAATCAAGTTTTTAACCCGTATAGTACAACAATAAAAAAAATTAAACAAAAAAGGCTCATGCAGAAACAGACAGGAAAAAGAATGAAAAATACAATTTTTAAGAATACATATTTCATGAGACATATTGAGTGCTTGCTCAAAAAGACAGTCTTTCAGTTATTGAGAGATAACAAATCATGTCCCGTTAAAATTACAATAACATAATAAAGTTCAGCTGCAAATATCAAACTGAAAAAGCAAAAAGCAAAAAGAAATAAAAAGAAAAGAAAACAACCTTTTTGAACTTCACAACAATATCTCTCAAGCATTTCCATCCACCAACACGGAACTGAACTGATGCTCCCAGAACTCGGCTTAGAATCCCAGTCAACAACCTGGAAGCAAATCTGAAACAAGAGGCACGATCAGCAATCTAAAATCAAGTTGCAACTAAATTATTTTGGCTTCAAAGTAAATAGCATAACACCGTCACCTCACAGTCACAAAATAAAAGGCCATCAAGCAGCAAGCTATTCTATATAATTCCATCATATAAGCAACATCAGTTAAAGAAAAGCTGGAGATGGATCTCATTTACAAGAGAGCACGTTGGCAATAAAAAATGTATTGGCTAAGCACATGAACAAGTTATAATAGGTTGCACCACAAAACGATCTAAAAATCCCTGGAGCCTGCTCTAAAACCATAACGAGTAACCACTCCATCAATATCAAAAAGAGTAAAAGAATACTCTCAAATTGATGAATCAAGCATATTGGCTAAGGCAGAAAATAAAAATTTTGAAACTCCAGGCTGATTTGGCAGCCTAGCTGCACTAATTTGCACCAAGAAAAAGCCAGTCTCTTCCTCAGGGTATTACACTGTAGAAGCCATAATCTCTTCTTTCCGGGACTGCACCTTCAATTTAAAGAATCAATCTTAAGCTTATAGCTCTTCATTGACAACCTTGATGCCTAAAGCACACCTTAACTGTCTCCTGCATACTGATAGATGCATCCGAATGCTACTTAACATACTCTTTTAACTCATCTACTTTGCATTGTGTATTTTCTCCAGTTTTGTCCAGCCTAACTTCACTATCTTTCTTTTTCTAGTCTTCTTCTGATATTTCTTTCTCCTAAATGAATTGTTTAACTTTTATTTTGGAAAAAAATGAAAAGTAGAAAAGAAAAAACTGCCTAAAAAGATAAAAACGCATATTAAGTTAAATGGCATTAACTCACAGAGATTTCTCTCTCTTATCAATGTGCATCCAAAACTACAGTTAGTTTACCACCATATGGAAGGCACACATTCAGCCTTAACACAACAACTATTTTATTGAAGTATCACACTAAAAGTTTAGGGTCACTTCATCCGCAAGTCTTTATTCATTGGATTTGTCTAATGGTAGACAAAATTCCTAGAAGAAATAGTTAGATGCATTGAGCACCAAGCAGATTCCACGGCATAAAGAAAAAACGAACATATCAAAACTTAAGAATTCTGTTCTATTGGTCTATCAGAATCTGCAAATCTGCAGCACATTGTATTGAAGGATGACTACAAACATATTATCATAACTTTTTTTTGTATGTTAAAAAATGATGGAATACAGCACATGAGTGCACTTCAAGATCCCTTAGAAGCCAAAAAGACAGATGTAGAAATGAAGAATATTTCTATAACGATTTATTAGATTTCCACTGGGGTAAAACCTGTAAAGATTACAGCACATGAGTGCACTTCAAGATCCCTTAGAAGCCAAAAAGACAGATGTAGAAATGAAGAATATTTCTATAACGATTTATTAGATTTCCACTGGGATAAAACCTGTAAAGATTACAATACAAAACCAACATAATAGTGTTAGACAACAGAGGAATAGCAAAGAAGTGAAATAGTTTGATTTCCTCAATAAATCCAATTCTTCCTTAATGCACTCAAAATTTTCCATTGTTGAGTCCATGATTCCGCAAGTTAAGCTAAGGAAGTTCAGAACAAATGATGCCAGAAAAGAGTCGACCGAGAATCAAAATTTCAGCGCTCAATGTTCCACGAGCATGAAAGTCCAGCAGAAACAAGCTGAATCCAATAAAAATTTAAAAAAGGCACAGCCTTTATAAGAAAATAATCTTCAGAAAGACAACATCAAAGACAATAATGGTAATATATGCACTCCCCCTGATAACTAAACTACCACAATTAAAAGCAACACTTGAATGAATAACAACTATACACACTACAACTTTAACCACTTGCTTTGATGATCATTTTATCAATCTCCACCGCCAAAAAACATAGCCCTCAACCTTAGCACGTCCTGATGAACACCTCTAACTACAAAAACTCAAAATTGAAGGACTTTCACAAAAAAAAAATTCCCAAATGATACCAATCTGTCTTTATAAAGCAACATTTCTAATACTATAACCAGTCATTTTCACGATCCTTTGATGAACTTACACCAAAATATGACCTTGATTTAACCACAAGAACACTTCATAACTACTAAAAAGAATCACAATTCACAAAATTCAACAGAAAAAAGAAGACAATAATCCACACATTGCACACAAAAAAAAACTCTCTCACCATGATCCACCTGGTGCAACAAATACAAACGATAAATTCCATTACTAGAAAAAGTAAAGGTATAAAATATATGATAAACAGAGTAAACTTACGTGAAAATAAGCCATAGTATGATGGAGATGAAGAGGAATCCGAACAAGAATTTGGCAGGTGAGGCGCCCATTGTGGTCGTCAAAAAACGGTTCGATCTTCGAAATTTCTAGACTCAAAAATGCAATGCATTGACTCAAACAGTAGTCATAATCTCCTCTGCGCATATCTTCATGTGAACAGAAATAAAACGGAATCCTTAGCGGAAAAACTCTACAAAATTAGTAAATAAAAATAAATAAATTGGTGAAGGTGAAGAGAGAATTGTAGGGAAATGGAGAAAAGAGAGTGAATGTAGGAGAAACAAGTGAAGAAAGAATGGGTGTTTGGGGGGTGGGAAGTGCGATCCGAGATATGTGTACTCTGTTTCAGCATCGACTATTCAATTGATCAAAAAATCAATGGGGAAAGAGAAAGAGAGAATGGAAGGAAACCAGCAGAGAGAGAAAGTAGCGTCGGGTTGGATCTGGACCGGAAATGGGTCTCCTCGACGAGAGAAGCGGGTCAGGGTGGAGGGGTATTGGATCCGGTGCGGAAGGTGTTGGGTTTCTTCTGGGACGACGTGCATGACATGTCTCTGTTTTGACTGTAGGGTGTTAAGTGGCGAACTTGTCCTTTCCTTCTGGGATTTGAGCTTTTTTTTTTCTCCCTTTGCTTTTGTATTTTTCCTAAATTTCTATTTCAAAGTTTTTTTTAACTTTTTTTTAATTTTATTTCAAAGTTTGTTGTTCCATTGTATGTATATAAGGCTCAATAAATCCCTTCAATAGATGATTTTACAAATACATTTTTTAATAACTTATAAAATTTTACTAATCACTTTTTTTTATCTCATATACACTTTAACAAAAAGTGTTACGATGTTTTTTTTATAAAATATTTCTTTGACTAATCTTCGATCTAAATGAACCGTGTATTTTTTTACTAATTCTTCTAGTTACTGTAATTAGTATTTGTGTCTTATGGAGTGTGCATAGTCCCCAAATCATCATTTAGAATAAATATCGAGTCAAGAAATATTGAAATAAACACAATTTAGAACTGATTTAGGAATTAAATTTCAAATTGTATTCCCCAAAAAAATGAAAAGTTTCATGAGTTAATTTGATTTGGTTGATAAATGGATTAATATCTTTTCATCTTTTCATAAATATAATTCTTGATTTAAATGAATTAAATAATTCAAATATATTAAAACTTGACACATATGATACTTTACATAATAATACTACAAAGTTATTTTCCTTGAATCATCTCTAGGTTAGATTTTGAACATTTAGGATTACACAAATAATTATTTTCATATTTAAGTAAGTATTTTCTTGTTAGCGTTTTACTAATTCAGAACGAACTATTTTCAAATACTTTTCCCACATCACATTTGTACGCAATACTTTATCAAGCATTTCAAAGTATCTTATTACAAGTTGCTTTACTTTTTTTTTAAACATAAAAGATCGATTAAACTCGCTTATAGAAAAATTAATTTTCAATTAATCACATTCCCTTACTTTTAAGGGATGTTGCTGCAGTATGTTTAGTAATCAAAGAAGAGGTGTGGAAAGTAAAGCATATGGCAAAGAAGCAGGCACGTGGAAAGGTAAAGAATATGTCAAAGAAACTGACATGTACGATCAAGAAGGGTTATTTTTACAAAAGTAAGTAGTGACCTATAACCGGGATTTGGAAATGTTGCGTACTGCAGAAGCTAAAAGTGTGTTGGGATGTCACGGAATTAACATAAATATAAAGGGCCTAAGAATAAAACATTTGTGAAGAAGCGTAAGCAGTACTAATTACTAAACAAAGCCATCCTGGGCCACCGATTATGGGCATTACATCAACAAAATACTATCTATTTATTGGCATTTTACTCTGAATCATTATATTTATGTAAAATACATAAATATTTTGGATAGCACGGATATTCACACTAGCTATCCTTGTACTAAGTTTTATGAGCATTTTACTCTGAATCATTACATTTTGGATACTACTTTGATTAGAATTTAGTTTAAAGACATTCACTGGAGTTTGGACGCATCCAAAGAGCACCGATCAATGTATGTTCAAGCGTAAATTGAAATAAATATGCAACTTAAATTTTTTAAAAATAAATTACTACTGCATATTAGAAATTTACTTTTTGGAGAGTAGGTTTAGTTCATACTATTTTTCATAGTATTTTAAAATATATAAGTACAACAAATTTTAAATTATACCTATAATAATGTATTATACGAGTATATTATGAGTACTTACTAACTAAGGTACTAAGTTTTAATCATTGATAAAACATCTTATCGTTATTTCAAATAAACTTCCTAATATTAGTTTGAAATAAGTTTTAAAGTAAAATAGTGCATGCGTCCCATAAATCAATAAATCTTGATTATTAATCAAATTTGCCATGTTATCAGTAATAATTACTATTTATGTATAAAAACTTACTATTACTTGAATTAAACTTACTAAGGTATATTATGAGTGCTTACTAACTAAGGTACTAAGTTTTAATCATTAATAAAAACATCTTATCATTATTTCAAATAAACTTCCTAATACTACTTTGAGATAAGGTTTTAATGTAAAAATTGTACATGCATTCCAAAAAATGGTAAATTTTGATCCTTAATCATTTTTATTGCCATGTTATTAGTAAGAATTACTATTTATGTATAAAAACTTACTGTTATTTGAACTAAACTTACTCTTTTAAAAGTAAGTTTGGGATATCAAGTAGTAATCTATTTATTTAAAAATTAAGTTTAATATTTATTCCAATTTACCTTTGAGGTATAAAAGTTACTAATCTATTACACTTAACTTACTATTTTAGATAGGAAACTTACTTCCATAATTTTAGGTGTTATTTTATTTAGGTGAATAGGTCCAACAATAAATCAAATGATCGTTAAAAGTGCAACAACATGTTATATCAGGTAAAAACTATTTCGCTATCATAACTATCGTTTAGTATCTATATCTATATGTATTGCTGAGGAGGGTTTTGGATAAGGAGCTTCCAAAATTATCAAAAGTCTGAGTGCTATTTTAATAGAATTTTACATTTTTATAATTAAAAAATATTTATCTCTTAACTAATCATGTAACCGGCCCTACAAATCCTATAATCATACTTATATTTTTTCCACATTTCCCTCATGTTTTTTCCACTACCCCATAAAATTCAAACTCCTAAACTTTAACTAACGGATAATAACCACCCCTGTAAAATGATATCTGCAAATTCCAATTCACATCTCACATTTATTACTGACACTTATCATATCACTTAGAGTAATAACTAACCGTTAATTTAAGAAATTCGCAACTACGAAAGTCAAATATCCAAAATTTAGGAGCCTGTTTAAATTACAATTTTCACAATTCAACGTATCTTATTGTCATAATATATTTTACTCTCACAATCATTCACAAATTATAAAGGCATTAAAAATAAATAATTTTTTTAATAAAAATTAATTCACACACACACACACATATATATATATATATATTCTCATAATGCATATATATATAAGATTATCAAATCGAATGCATAATATTGGTAAGTATTTCATTTTAAAATAAAAAAACATGCAATTACATTTATTTCTATCTATATATCATTCATTTTCTAATATAAATTATTATTATTATTCTAAGATCCATCTTTTGCAAAAACACAATTCTTGAATGATTTACAGTTTTTTTTCATACTTTGAACTATTGTTAGATAAATCTTAAATTTTAATTATGTTGGTATAATTTTTTTAACTTTTTTCAAATTAAAATGGTATAATCTTTTGATTTATTTTAATAATGTAAGCATCGTGCTACGATATTCACACTAGCTGTCCTTGTATGACCGAGCCTGAGAGTTTGAGCATGTTTTGGTTGAATGTTATAATTCAAAATTTGGGGTTTGGAGGGAATAGCTTATATCCATTGTAATCAAAACTCAAACAAATGTGGGAATAAACCTGATTGTCACAACAAACTATACAAATGTGGGGATAAATCTTAGTTAGTAAGTACTCATAATATACCTGTATAATAAATGATTATAGGTATAATTTAATATTTTTTGTATTTATATATTTTACAAGGTTACTTTTCATAGTATTTTAAAATATATAAATACAAAAAATATTAAATTATACCTATAATCATTTATTATACAGGTATATTATGAGTACTTACTAACTAAGATTTATCCCCACATTTGTATAGTTTGTTGTGACAATCAGGTTTATTCCCACATTTGTTTGAGTTTTGATTACAATGGATATAAGCTATTCCCTCCAAACCCCAAATTTTGAATTATAACATTCAACCAAAACATGCTCAAACTCTCAGGCTCGGTCATACAAGGACAGCTAGTGTGAATATCGTAGCACGATGCTTACATTATTAAAATAAATCAAAAGATTATACCATTTTAATTTGAAAAAAGTTAAAAAAATTATACCAACATAATTAAAATTTAAGATTTATCTAACAATAGTTCAAAGTATGAAAAAAAACTGTAAATCATTCAAGAATTGTGTTTTTGCAAAAGATGGATCTTAGAATAATAATAATAATTTATATTAGAAAATGAATGATATATAGATAGAAATAAATGTAATTGCATGTTTTTTTATTTTAAAATGAAATACTTACCAATATTATGCATTCGATTTGATAATCTTATATATATATGCATTATGAGAATATATATATATATATATGTGTGTGTGTGTGTGAATTAATTTTTATTAAAAAAATTATTTATTTTTAATGCCTTTATAATTTGTGAATGATTGTGAGAGTAAAATATATTATGACAATAAGATACGTTGAATTGTGAAAATTGTAATTTAAACAGGCTCCTAAATTTTGGATATTTGACTTTCGTAGTTGCGAATTTCTTAAATTAACGGTTAGTTATTACTCTAAGTGATATGATAAGTGTCAGTAATAAATGTGAGATGTGAATTGGAATTTGCAGATATCATTTTACAGGGGTGGTTATTATCCGTTAGTTAAAGTTTAGGAGTTTGAATTTTATGGGGTAGTGGAAAAAACATGAGGGAAATGTGGAAAAAATATAAGCATGATTATAGGATTTGTAGGGCCGGTTACATGATTAGTTAAGAGATAAATATTTTTTAATTATAAAAATGTAAAATTCTATTAAAATAGCATTCAGACTTTTGATAATTTTGGAAGCTCCTTATCCAAAACCCCCTCAGCAATACATATAGATATAGATACTAAACAATAGTTATGATAGCGAAATAGTTTTTACCTGATATAACATGTTGTTGCACTTTTAGCGATCATTTGATTTATTGTTGGACCTATTCACCTAAATAAAATAACACCTAAAATTATGGAAGTAAGTTTCCTATCTAAAATAGTAAGTTAAGTGTAATAGATTAGTAACTTTTATACCTCAAAGGTAAATTGGAATAAATATTAAACTTAATTTTTAAATAAATAGATTACTACTTGATATCCCAAACTTACTTTTAAAAGAGTAAGTTTAGTTCAAATAACAGTAAGTTTTTATACATAAATAGTAATTCTTACTAATAACATGGCAATAAAAATGATTAAGGATCAAAATTTACCATTTTTTGGAATGCATGTACAATTTTTACATTAAAACCTTATCTCAAAGTAGTATTAGAAAGTTTATTTGAAATAATGATAAGATGTTTTTATTAATGATTAAAACTTAGTACCTTAGTTAGTAAGCACTCATAATATACCTTAGTAAGTTTAATTCAAGTAATAGTAAGTTTTTATACATAAATAGTAATTATTACTGATAACATGGCAAATTTGATTAATAATCAAGATTTATTGATTTATGGGACGCATGCACTATTTTACTTTAAAACTTATTTCAAACTAATATTAGGAAGTTTATTTGAAATAACGATAAGATGTTTTATCAATGATTAAAACTTAGTACCTTAGTTAGTAAGTACTCATAATATACTCGTATAATACATTATTATAGGTATAATTTAAAATTTGTTGTACTTATATATTTTAAAATACTATGAAAAATAGTATGAACTAAACCTACTCTCCAAAAAGTAAATTTCTAATATGCAGTAGTAATTTATTTTTAAAAAATTTAAGTTGCATATTTATTTCAATTTACGCTTGAACATACATTGATCGGTGCTCTTTGGATGCGTCCAAACTCCAGTGAATGTCTTTAAACTAAATTCTAATCAAAGTAGTATCCAAAATGTAATGATTCAGAGTAAAATGCTCATAAAACTTAGTACAAGGATAGCTAGTGTGAATATCCGTGCTATCCAAAATATTTATGTATTTTACATAAATATAATGATTCAGAGTAAAATGCCAATAAATAGATAGTATTTTGTTGATGTAATGCCCATAATCGGTGGCCCAGGATGGCTTTGTTTAGTAATTAGTACTGCTTACGCTTCTTCACAAATGTTTTATTCTTAGGCCCTTTATATTTATGTTAATTCCGTGACATCCCAACACACTTTTAGCTTCTGCAGTACGCAACATTTCCAAATCCCGGTTATAGGTCACTACTTACTTTTGTAAAAATAACCCTTCTTGATCGTACATGTCAGTTTCTTTGACATATTCTTTACCTTTCCACGTGCCTGCTTCTTTGCCATATGCTTTACTTTCCACACCTCTTCTTTGATTACTAAACATACTGCAGCAACATCCCTTAAAAGTAAGGGAATGTGATTAATTGAAAATTAATTTTTCTATAAGCGAGTTTAATCGATCTTTTATGTTTAAAAAAAAAGTAAAGCAACTTGTAATAAGATACTTTGAAATGCTTGATAAAGTATTGCGTACAAATGTGATGTGGGAAAAGTATTTGAAAATAGTTCGTTCTGAATTAGTAAAACGCTAACAAGAAAATACTTACTTAAATATGAAAATAATTATTTGTGTAATCCTAAATGTTCAAAATCTAACCTAGAGATGATTCAAGGAAAATAACTTTGTAGTATTATTATGTAAAGTATCATATGTGTCAAGTTTTAATATATTTGAATTATTTAATTCATTTAAATCAAGAATTATATTTATGAAAAGATGAAAAGATATTAATCCATTTATCAACCAAATCAAATTAACTCATGAAACTTTTCATTTTTTTGGGGAATACAATTTGAAATTTAATTCCTAAATCAGTTCTAAATTGTGTTTATTTCAATATTTCTTGACTCGATATTTATTCTAAATGATGATTTGGGGACTATGCACACTCCATAAGACACAAATACTAATTACAGTAACTAGAAGAATTAGTAAAAAAATACACGGTTCATTTAGATCGAAGATTAGTCAAAGAAATATTTTATAAAAAAAACATCGTAACACTTTTTGTTAAAGTGTATATGAGATAAAAAAAAGTGATTAGTAAAATTTTATAAGTTATTAAAAAATGTATTTGTAAAATCATCTATTGAAGGGATTTATTGAGCCTTATATACATACAATGGAACAACAAACTTTGAAATAAAATTAAAAAAAAGTTAAAAAAAACTTTGAAATAGAAATTTAGGAAAAATACAAAAGCAAAGGGAGAAAAAAAAAAGCTCAAATCCCAGAAGGAAAGGACAAGTTCGCCACTTAACACCCTACAGTCAAAACAGAGACATGTCATGCACGTCGTCCCAGAAGAAACCCAACACCTTCCGCACCGGATCCAATACCCCTCCACCCTGACCCGCTTCTCTCGTCGAGGAGACCCATTTCCGGTCCAGATCCAACCCGACGCTACTTTCTCTCTCTGCTGGTTTCCTTCCATTCTCTCTTTCTCTTTCCCCATTGATTTTTTGATCAATTGAATAGTCGATGCTGAAACAGAGTACACATATCTCGGATCGCACTTCCCACCCCCCAAACACCCATTCTTTCTTCACTTGTTTCTCCTACATTCACTCTCTTTTCTCCATTTCCCTACAATTCTCTCTTCACCTTCACCAATTTATTTATTTTTATTTACTAATTTTGTAGAGTTTTTCCGCTAAGGATTCCGTTTTATTTCTGTTCACATGAAGATATGCGCAGAGGAGATTATGACTACTGTTTGAGTCAATGCATTGCATTTTTGAGTCTAGAAATTTCGAAGATCGAACCGTTTTTTGACGACCACAATGGGCGCCTCACCTGCCAAATTCTTGTTCGGATTCCTCTTCATCTCCATCATACTATGGCTTATTTTCACGTAAGTTTACTCTGTTTATCATATATTTTATACCTTTACTTTTTCTAGTAATGGAATTTATCGTTTGTATTTGTTGCACCAGGTGGATCATGGTGAGAGAGTTTTTTTTTGTGTGCAATGTGTGGATTATTGTCTTCTTTTTTCTGTTGAATTTTGTGAATTGTGATTCTTTTTAGTAGTTATGAAGTGTTCTTGTGGTTAAATCAAGGTCATATTTTGGTGTAAGTTCATCAAAGGATCGTGAAAATGACTGGTTATAGTATTAGAAATGTTGCTTTATAAAGACAGATTGGTATCATTTGGGAATTTTTTTTTTGTGAAAGTCCTTCAATTTTGAGTTTTTGTAGTTAGAGGTGTTCATCAGGACGTGCTAAGGTTGAGGGCTATGTTTTTTGGCGGTGGAGATTGATAAAATGATCATCAAAGCAAGTGGTTAAAGTTGTAGTGTGTATAGTTGTTATTCATTCAAGTGTTGCTTTTAATTGTGGTAGTTTAGTTATCAGGGGGAGTGCATATATTACCATTATTGTCTTTGATGTTGTCTTTCTGAAGATTATTTTCTTATAAAGGCTGTGCCTTTTTTAAATTTTTATTGGATTCAGCTTGTTTCTGCTGGACTTTCATGCTCGTGGAACATTGAGCGCTGAAATTTTGATTCTCGGTCGACTCTTTTCTGGCATCATTTGTTCTGAACTTCCTTAGCTTAACTTGCGGAATCATGGACTCAACAATGGAAAATTTTGAGTGCATTAAGGAAGAATTGGATTTATTGAGGAAATCAAACTATTTCACTTCTTTGCTATTCCTCTGTTGTCTAACACTATTATGTTGGTTTTGTATTGTAATCTTTACAGGTTTTATCCCAGTGGAAATCTAATAAATCGTTATAGAAATATTCTTCATTTCTACATCTGTCTTTTTGGCTTCTAAGGGATCTTGAAGTGCACTCATGTGCTGTAATCTTTACAGGTTT